>NC_054373.1:74134332-74434332 GCF_017654675.1 Xenopus laevis | reverse complement strand
ATCATTGGATTTGTAATAACAAATTAAGCGACGAATGTATGTCAGAAAAAGTTTATTGATCAATATGTTAACAGGAAATGACAAGTGCATTCTGTTGAATTGCTGTGTTAACTTCAATAAACAGAAAGTTGAAAAAAAAAAAAGTAGCAAAAATTAATACACACCTGTATGACTAAAGGTGAGAAAAAGTGTGACATATATCAGGGATGTTTTCAATGTAGCTTATGCAAGGCATGCCAATTTGGCACAAAAACAAAAAATTTTGTAAGCAAGGTATCTTGGGAAAATTTTGAGATAAAAGTTTTAATAAAACGTGAAACGAATAATGTGATCTACAAATTGGAGTGTCCATGTGGCCTCCAATATGTGGGTAAAACGAATAGGAAATTAAGAGAGAGAAACATTTAGTGTCAAAACATTTCTTAGAAAAGCACAGCAAAAATCCAACAGGTCTAAAATGGGTTGGGATTGAAAGAGTTAAAAAAAGATTGGAGAGGAGGAGATCTGGTTAAAAAAAACCTTCAAAGGGAAAGTTGGTGGATCCATAGGTTAAAAACCTTGGTTCCACAAGGTTGAAATGTGGATTTTAACCTTAGAGCCTTTTTGGAATAAAAAACAAAAAAAACCCTGTCCACCCCCCCACCCCCATCGCCATTTTAAAGTAATGGGTCAAAATTTGAATGGAAAAGATCTTTTTTATGGGTAATTCTTAAGTGATTCAATTGCAACTGTAAGTGTACATTTTAGACTGATTTTAATATATTGTGTAATAATATGCATCAATGTGGTCTGTATAAGGGAAATTGTCTCATTTTTATCATGTAACGAGTTAATAGAAACTTGTGATAGTGTTTGAGAAAAAGTTTTTTGAAGGGACTTGTTGAAAAAGAAAAAAAAGATGGGAGATAAATCAACAGCAGAGAGCAGGAAACGTCATCGCTCAGGAGGAAGCCGAAAGGCGAAACGCGTTAGCGTGATTACGCCCTCAACCTGCAGAAGCACCGAGCGTATTTACGCCCGCCATTTGGAGAAGCGTCGCAAAGTTCCAAGGGATGCCTAAGGGAAACCTAAGTGCCAAACGGACTGTACAAGGACATTTCAATGCGCTGTACCAGTGTGTTTGTGAGTGTGTTTTTACTATTTTTATTAAAAAGGTTTTAAAAGCGCTTCTGCACAGGATATCTGTCTTTTAACTCCCTACCAAGACAAGCAGGAATCAGGAAGAAGGAACCTGGATGAGAGATTGTCCTCTTTATGTTTCATGTTGGTTGAAACTCACTTCTTGTGAGTATATAATACCACCGGAGAGTAGCAATCCGGAGTTGTGTTGTTAACCTCACTACCCTTAGTTACGGATCCACCCACCCATGTTTTTTTTCTCTTGTTTAAAATAAGGGTTAAAAGGCTATAAATGAACACACAGGGTGAATAATTTATTGTAATACACAATCGTATATTTCTGTGGGTCACAGTGAAGGAGTGTTTTAAGTATTGGAGGACACTGTGGTGTGTTTTATTTAATATTGAAATTACTACACTATATAAACTTTCTGTTATTTCCCCTCTCCTCTGAGGGATACAGCAACATCGTCGGTTTCTGTGATATCTCCCATGTACTCTTAGATTAAAGAATAAATTCATAGACAGGTATACGACATTGGTACAGTTTATTTACAGGGTATCAAAAAATGTGGAATATAAAAACTCCATGATATAGTCACAGCTGATTCTGGAATCTCTAAAATAAATTGCTTGCCATGAAAGCCCCTAACAGCAAGTTAATTTTATTAAACTACATACATTTGAAATGATCAGCACACAAGACTCCGGACAGGTCTGACGACTGGGGCGTGCCCCTGAAAAGTTACTCTTTAATAAACACACAGGGTTTATCCCACTTGCATGGAGTCTTGTGTACTGGAAATTCATTTCTTTAATTGAATTTAGAGGGTGCTGTTCCCTCATACCGAGCATCGGACCAGAGTGTGCTGGTGGGCTACCCTTTGGCCATTTAGAGTTACTTCCTTTTCTGGAAAAAAATATCTTTCCATAATTTTGTTCTTCATACCTTATGTCTACTAAAAAGTCATTTAAACATTAAATAACCCCAATAGGATGATTTTGCCTTCAATAAGCTTTCATTGTATCTTTGTTTGGATCAAGTACAAGGTACTGTTTTATTATTTTAGAGCAGGGCTGTCCAACTGGCGGCCCGTGACCCCCTCTTGTGTGGCCCCCACATGAAAGTCTAACTGCTGTATTTGCTTGCCTGTTCACACCTGAGACCCAGAGTGACATTGCCAACATTGTTCACCTGTTCACACTTTATACAAAATGCTAATGGGGCACCAGCACTGTGTCATTGTATTTAGTACATCTTAGAGTGGTCCGGATAGGTTTCCCTGTCTCCTGCTCTGCTCTGCCTGCCCTATGCTCCCTGTGTGTGTGTGTCCTACTCTGCCTGTCCTGCTCTGCCTGCCCTATGCTCCCTGTGTGTGTCCTACTCTGCCTGCCCCATGCTCCCTGTGTGTGTCCTACTCTGCCTGCCCCATGCTCCCTGTGTGTGTCCTACTCTGCCTGCCCCATGCTCCCTGTGTGTGTCCTACTCTGCCTGCCCTATGCTCCCTGTGTGTGTCCTACTCTGCCTGCCCTATGCTCCCTGTGTGTGTCCTACTCTGCCTGCCCTATGCTCCCTGTGTGTGTCCTACTCTGCCTGCCCTATGCTCCCTGTGTGTGTCCTACTCTGCCTGCCCTATGCTCCCTGTGTGTGTCCTACTCTGCCTGCCCTATGCTCCCTGTGTGTGTCCTACTCTGCCTGTCCTACGCCGCCTGTGTGCGCGCGCCATACGCCACCTGTGTACGCGCGCCATACGCCGCCTGTGTGCGCGCGCCATACGCCGCCTGTGTGCGCGCGCCATACGCCGCCTGTGTGCGCGCGCCATACGCCGCCTGTGTGCGCGCGCCATACGCCGCCTGTGTGTGCCATACCCTGCCTGTGGAACATAAGGCTGGTATTTGTTCTGGGGGGTTTGTTAGTATCTGAAAATAAATTATTGTTAGGGACCCCTAAGGTGTTTAATCATGTGCTGGAGGTGCTGTGTTATCCACAGGGGAAGAGGAGGCATATGGATTTAAGGAAATGTCTTAATATGACAACTTTTTTCACATATGAGGGATAAGTGATATCCCAGCAGTGAGCACCAACCATTTGGTTTTTTGGTGAGCTACCACAATAAATGGGAACAATGTCTTGTTGTAACAAGGGTGTGGTTTAAAGTGGGTGAGGTTTAAAAACAGGGAGTGGTCGACACTGGCTTCCATTGCCGGGCCCTCCACTATGTAGGCCATAAACATTTCGGCCCTCGGTACCACAGCACTGTTAGAGAAAAAAAGTTTAATTATTTGAATAAAATGGAGTCTATGTGAGATGGCCTTTCCGTAATTCAAAGCTGTCTGGATAGTGGGTTTCCGGATAACGGATCCCATACCCGTACATTTCTTTTTCTTGCCTTTCAATAACATTGGGATAAGCATCATTGACCACTGGTTAGGGCCCTCATGCAATACATATTTGTGTATACAGTCATTCAGTCATAATTTTATATAGGACAGCAACCCTGACATTAAGGGGCAGATTTATTAATGGTCGAATCGAAAATTCTAATTTTCAAAACTGTCAAATTCGACTAGGGAATTATCCAAACTCAATTTGAGTTTTTTTTTTTAAAAAATTCAAATTTGATTTTCGAGATTTATCATACTCTGGCCCTGTAAGATTTTGAATTCATCTATACGCCACCAGTGACCGATTTGGAGATGTTTGTAGCATTCCTGACATTCGAGTTTTTTTCAAAGAAAAAATTCAAATCGAATTTAGTCAAATTCGATTTGCATTTTCGGGTCAGTAAAATTTGGCATATTCGATTTTTTTATTACTGTCCCCCAATCGAATTTTGATTAAAATCAAATTCATGTGAGTTAAAAAAAAACTCACATGAATTCGAAATTCGACCCTTGATAAATGTGCCTCTAAGGGGAAGATTTACAAAATGAGGAAGAAAATGGAGACAAGACTTGTGCAAATTTTTTTCTCTAATGCTAGCTTATTTAAGAAGACACGACAAAATATTCCCACATGCGGTTTTTCGCATAAAGAAGTTGCTTGCCAGTGAGTATTTCATTGTCCCATTCATTTTCAATGAGGCTGAAAATCTTGAATGTTGTAATAAACTGGGAAAATAAATAAAGTTGTCAGAGAACATTCCCATTGACTTCTATACAAATTCGCCAGCTTTTACTTGCCGAGTTTTTTCTGGTGACTTTTGGTGGTTTTATTCTTCAATAAATGGCGAATATTCAAGGTTACAAAAAATATTCTTGAATATATTCACACTTGTGTTTTTTCAATGCATTTTTTCTCGAATCGTGAAAATCAACCTAAAACTTGATTTTTGATAAATCTCCCCCTAACGAACTGGGCTTACTGGTATATCTAGGTGAGCAAATGGTCATTATTTCCATTTTGACTCTACCTTCAGCTTGAGACCCCCATCACCTTTCGGTGTGCAAATCCAACATTGCTCTAAAGAGTACATTATAACACATTATGGCCTATTCAGAAGAAGGTGAATAAACAAACAAATGGAGCTATATCAAGTGTACCCCATAAAATGAACCAAATGAGCCTTTTTATTGATCTGATCAATAAACGATCAGAACAGAGGTTTTGTGGAAATGTTTGCAAAGGGTACATTGTCATGATAGTATTGCTATAAATTGCAAAGTATGGCATAAAATAGCAAGACAGCAAATACACCTCCCAACTGTCCTGTTTTTCAGCGGGACAGTCCCGATTTTGACAGCTCAACCCGCAGTCCCGGATTGTTACTGAAATGTCCTGACTTTCTCTTGGATCTCCTGCGCTGAACAGCCAGAAAAAGATACAAAGAGCCCAGAATACGTGGCAGGTGCACTTAAGATACTTTTATAATAATTTAATATAAGCAAAGAAACAATTGTAACAATTTAAGATAAGCAGGTCTCTTGGGGAAACTGTGACTTGCATCTTAAAGGGCAAATCACCTTCATTAGCAAAACTGTAATAACACATAAAAAACACAGAAATGTGTTTAAACTTAAATAACCTGCCAAACTTTGTAAAATGAACATGATAATTAGGGTGTGTGGCCACAAAATAAGCGTGGTCAAAAGAGTTTTATGTCCCTCTTTCTATTTCCAGAATGTTGGGAGGTATGTATTTCAAGTAAACAAGCAGCCCCACCAAAACTGCATTTTTGTCAGACTGCCAAAATGTGCTATTGCCAGTGAAATTCTACAGGAATGTATGTTTATTTATATATGCACTCCTTTCACAGTCACTGAGGGCAGTCAGACAGTCCCAGGCTCAACTCTATACTAATTCATTTGTTAATTTTAGTATCCCTGTGTATCTCTCAGATACAGTCTCTCAGATATCCAATTGCATACAGTGAGTTTTATCCGAGACTGATGGGATCAGTAGTTTAGCTATACAATAGAGGGCTGCTGCTTAGCGATTTGTAGTCATAATCATATATTGGAAATTGGGAGTGGTTTATCAGGAAGCGAACAAAAAGCGGGCAAGGCCTATTTATTTTCCCACTGCTTGCTGCACAGCTTGCGGCCTCGCTGGTATTATAACCTATGTCAGACGAACAATCGTCCATGCCAATCTTCTGACCTGCAACTATCTATTCAGATTAACATAAAGTCACACGATGCTTGGGCCATTAATTGACAGACAGCAAACGTTCGAAAGTTATGTCCGACAAATAGTAGTGACAATCTCCTATTGATATTGTCAGAGTTTCTTCATAATTCAATGTTTTGGACCTTTTCCCCAAGTATAGCAAAGAAGTCCACCATTAAGCCAGGTCTGGACTGGGATTTAAAATAGGCACTGACATTTCAAGACACAAGTTGCCCAAACAGTTCCCTAGAGGTGCAATAAATATGTCTGTTGATGGTATCTCACAGCAGCCCCTCAGGCATTTGCCAGTCCAAGCTTGATGACAGCCCTGCTCTTTGTACCAATTACACGCTGTGCAGCAGGATTGATGGCTGCCATGATTGGCCACTTGACTTCCAGTCCTCTGCTTAGCAATTCCTACCAGGCAGCAAAGTATCAAAAGTTAAGTGGCCAATCATGGTGAGGGCCAGCCCTGCTGTAAAATGATGCATTTTCAAGATACATGAAGTAGGACTGTACGGGGGGGGGGGGGTTCTCTTAATTCACCAACCTTAGGGATGAGGAGAAAACATTTTATTTACATACACCATAATTTCCAACATTTCACATGTTTAGAATTTTATGCCACATGTGCAAAGGTCCACACACCTAAATGTGTATGGAAGTATTCTGTTGAAATCATAGGCCATACAGTATCAAGTACATCTATAACTTTTGTACCATCAAACATCAAGTTTAGTTGAGTGAATATTGTCTTCCTGATGAAAATATGCTGGAACTGGTAAAATAAATGTATAATGCTGCGCTGTGTGTGTATTAACAGGCAAGAATGGTATCAATCAGGCAGGATTAGCATAATGTGTGACATAAGCCAGAGACACTGGTGAGGCAGCAAAACACATGGAGAGGCTGGGAGAACAAAAAACATCTGGAAGGCAGTGATATACATAAGAGATCTCAAAAGGGAGTGTCACACATGGAAAGATATGGAGAAAGAAAACATCTGAGGGACAGGTAACAATAGGAATAAAAAAAGAAAGATATAAAGATATCATAAGTGGTACACTTTGAGACACAGACACATGTAAGGGTTAGTAACACTCAACATAAAACTGTGAAACATTATATGAAAATACATGGCAGGTAAAAGCTTTAGAAGTCAATGTAAAATGTTTCAAAAGATTTAAAGCAACATTATTTCATTAACCCCCCCTCCCCCCAATGTTTATTAAAACAGATGATATTTTCAGCCTCATTGAAAAAGAATGGTAAATGTGTTTTTTGTTTGCTGGTCATCTTATTTCTCAGCAACCGTGACGATTATTTATTATTTGTGGTTTTGACTTATTTAGCTTATTATTCAGTATCTCTCCAGTTTGCAATTTCAGCAATCTAGTTGCCAAGGTATAAGGTAAGGTAGTGCATACCCGATGCACTAATTTGAATAAGAGACTGGAATAGGAGAGGGCCTGAATAGAAATTAGAGTAATAAAAAGCAATAACAATACATTTGTAACCTTGCAGAGCATATGTTTTTTAGATGGAGTCAGTGACCCCCATTTGAAAGCTGGAAAGAGTCAGAGAAGGAGGCAAATAATTAAAAAATATGACAAAATAATATAAATAATGAAGGCCAATTGAAAAGTTGTCTAGAATTTGCCATTCGATAACATACTAAAGGTGAACCATCCCTTTAATAATACTGTTTTGCCGTCTTAATTTTTATTTTTTAATGCTGTTCTTGCTCAAAAGGACTGGAAATGGATGACGCAACATACAGGGGACATACTACGAGAGAACATGTTGCAATCTAATTAAAAAAACTGTTTAAGAGATGTTTCAGTAGGATAATGAGCCCAAAAACAATGACCAAAATAACAGAGGAGTGTCTCAATGTGATACGGTGAATGTCCTACACCCACCCATTCAAAGCTCCGATCTCAATCCAAATGATTATCGGCGGCACTGTTTAAATGCTCAAATGCACAAGTGTCATCCAGCTAAACTACCAGTAACAACAGGAAACAACCAGGAACAGGTGCTTAGAACAATGGGTGGAAGTCACTCTAAGCGGTGTACAATGGGTGCAAGTCACTCTAAGCAATGTACAGCAATGTACAAAGGTGAGACACAAGCAAAAGCTATTTTTGATGAAAAACATGGCTCTACTAAAATTGTTGGTACTGGATACACATGCAATCTGCATTTTTCTTTTCTTTTTTTGACTGTTCACACATGAATGGCACAGTCTGAAGCAATCCTACATATCACTGGTTTGAAGAGAAAAAAACCGCAGAGTTAACTGTTTTGTAGTTCAACAAGTACTGTATATTAAATGTGACCATATGTATTAAATGGGCATTTAACCTTCACAATGAATATCAGGGGTCATTTCCTTACTGTAGAACAGTGTGCAGATTTGCACTCATTTCTTATGTATTTTAGCCATAATGCAGTGGTTTTTCAGATTCCAGCGTAATTGCAGTCTTGAGGGGGAAATGTGCCTGAGACAATAGTAGGTGAACCAAAAACAATTGCACTGAAAGCTTTCAAAGTCCAGTTGGTGTCATTTGCAAATGAGAATGATGTTTGAACCCTATGTGGATTGACACAGGGTTCTGTAGGAACCCTGGAAACAGGGGTGTAACTACAGAGGAAGCTGATCCTGCGGTTATGCCACAGCCTCGAGGTACCACCTGGTTCATAGACCAGGTACATCAGGGTTCCCTTGCGTCAATAGATGCAACAGCGCAAATTTTGGACAAGAGGCATATGGAACTATAAGGTAGTGCAGGGACACATACTAACAAAACTACCTATAAAGGGGTTGCACACATTTGAGTCAACTTCTAGTATAAATTGTAAAGTGATATTCTGAGACAAAATGCAATTGGTTTTCATTATTAATTATTTGTGGTTTTAGAGTTAATTATCTTTTTATTCAGCAGCTCTCCAGTTTGCAATTTCAGTGATTGGTTGCAATTGGTTGCTAGGATCCAACTATGCACTGATTTGAATAAGAGACTGGAATATCAATAGGAGGAATATCTATAGGAGAGGGGGCAAATAGAAAGAGAAGTTACAAAAATTAGAAACAACAATAATTATGTAGCCTTAAGGTGGCTATAGATGCCAAACAAGCAGATCTCTCATATGGCCACATTGAAGTGGGCAATATCGGACTGATCCGATCATGGGCCCTAGGGCCCAACGATCGGATCATAATGCATCCGATACGGGCAGTTGGTTCACGGGACTGCATAAACGCACAGATGCTGCTGCGATCCAATGGGATTTTTTAACCTGCCTGATCGAGATCGATCAGGGAAGCCCGTCGGATGGCCCCACACAGGCCAATAATCTGCCGACTCGGTCTGTTGGCAGCTTCTATCGGCCCATGTATGGGGGCCTTTACAGAGCATTTGTTTTTAGTTGGATTCAGTGACCACCGTTTAAAAGTTTACTTTAACGTGAACCACCCCTTTGATGAAAGGGATTTTTCAGCAACTGAGTGAAGGGAAATTTGCAGCCCCGCAACTGTGGTGTGCTAAATAAATGATCAGATTGTATTTTTAACTTGTTTAGAATTTTTATAAAAGCTAAATTTTCTAAATTTGTTCTACAAGGATATGCAGCACTGTACAATCTGACAATATACTGACGATGTACAAAAGTAGAGGGAGGACAAATATTATAATAAAGACAAATAAGTATAAATGCACAGAAATTAGCTGTTTGGTTAGAGACATAGTAGAAAGGAGGCCCCTGCCCTGTAGTAGATCTTACAGTCTAACTGTGTGGATAACATACAGGCACAAACTGGAGGGCAAAATGAACAATGTTTGTGCTTTGGACCTGAAATGCCAAGACTAGACTAAGACTAAATACCGTAATGCTCTAGTACTCCAAAAGGTAGGAGGAAGAAAATGCAGCAGGTTTTGGCAGTGGTATTAACAGGATTAGAGAAGGAGAGGGGCTGGTCAAAGATCACGTCCAGCCAGAGCTGAATTAACAGGGTTAGCAAGCATGCCATTTATAGTAATGGTGAAAGTAAGAGAAAGGCTAGCTTTGGGTGAGAAGACCATGAGCTCTGATTTAGGTGGGTTGAATTTGAGATGGCATTGATTCATCCAGGAAGGGATAGCTAGGAGGCAGGTAGCGATTTGGGTCTGTAAATCAGTGGTTAGTAAAAGGGTCTTAATTTATCTGGATGGCATCTGCATATAAGAGATTTTTAAGACCAAAAAAGAGACAAGGTCTCCTAAAGGGAGAGTGAACAAGGAAAACAGAAGAGGACCATGTACAGAACCCTGAGGGACTACCACATTGCAAACTGGGGAAGAGGAGTTGTTAGCAAAAGCAACAAAGAAAGAGTGGTTAGAAAGGTAGGAAAACCAGGAAGCAGCTCGATCCAAGATACTATGTGCATAAGAAGAGAATGGTTAATAGTAGGAAATGATAATAAAGTAGTGTAGTGTAGCCTTGGCAGCGCGGAGATAGTTTGCAGCCCTACATAAGGTTGTCTCGGTGTAATGTGAAGGTTGAAAGCCAGACTGAATAGGGTCCGGCAGATGGGTGCAGAGAAAGTAAGTAATACAAAAACAAGGCTTTCCAGGATTTTAGAATGGTAAAAGAGAGAAAGGATTTGATGCATGCCTGTTTAAACAAATAGGGGTGGTACCAGAAGCTGGAGATTAACTGAATATATGAGCAAGTAATAGAATAAGAGCAGGGTCATACTGATTTAGTAATGAAAAGGGCATAGGATTAAGTTGTGATTGGAGAAGACAGAAGAATCTGATAAATTTGAGATTCAGCTAGAAGATCAAAAGAACTGTATCTGCAGGGCGGGGCAATTTTTCTGGATAAAATCTACTTTGCTTTTAAATAAGCCAGCATAGTTCTTAGGGGAATGTTCAGATGTGAGTGATTAATTTGGACAGGAATGAAGAAGTGAGTTGAATATGGAAAACAAGCATTGTAGGTTGGATTTATTTTTTTGGCTTTTTATTACTTTGCTGTACTAAAATAATCTTGCTTATCCTTATGATAGGGCAGCATTGAGGCAGACCATAAGAAACTTATAGTGGAGAAAGTCGGCTTTGTATGGGATTCCACCAGGATCAGGGCCGCTCCGACCATGAGGCAAGGTAAGAATCTTGCCTCAGGCAGCACGGAGCGGCCAGTTACCAAGGGCGGCAAAAAGCCGCCTTTGGTAACTTAAGAGACGAATTTCCATTTTTTAAAATGGAAATTCGTCTCTTCTAGTGCATCGAGCACAATAGCGCTCGCTGCACTAGCGATGTGCCTCAGCAGCAGCCCCTGAAACGTGCCTGTAATGTAAGAAACTGTAACAGTATAGAGAGCCAATACCAGGCTTATTGAGCTTCTACTGGGTAAAGCCTAGAAGGCAACGGAAAAAAAAATAATAATTGATAGCATACTATTTAAATTATGAAGACAAACTGCCCTTTTAAGCTATGCAACTGTTTTATGGTAAGTGTCTACAGATAGCTTCATTGCTACACATGGCACTTTGATTGCAAATACTTATGCTAGTAATGAAACAATTCAGGATATTTCCCAATCACCTCCCATTAACTTGAATAGGAAAACACCACAGGTCACTTGGAATCTGCTACAGGGGGAACAAGACAAGTGGCACTTGATTTTAGTGATCAAATTTGTTTTGATCAACTTCCATTGATGAAAATGTCTCATAGCCCTTAATTAACCTTTACCTGCATTTATTTGATTGTACAGATATGGGATCCGTTATCCAGAAACCCGTTGCTCCGAAATGCTCTGAATTACGGGATGGCAATACAAGTACCATGTACTTAATCCTAACTGAGATATAATTAATCCTTATTGAAAGCAAAAGAATCATGTTTGGTTTCTATAATGTTTACGTGATTTTTTTTTAGCAGTATGGAGATACAAACTCAGGAAAGATCCCTTATCTGGAAAACCCCAGGTCCCAAGCATTCTGGATAATTGATCCTATACCTGTACTTTATAATGTATTTTGCTGTATAATTCACTCTACTGATATTTTCTTTTTTCCCTAGTTTCACCTAACATTGTCACTTAACTACCTATAATGAAGGGAGAACAAAAAAATAAAATTAACTTGTTATTAACAAGCTTTGTAAAAAGTTCACCTAGACTTTAGCATCTCAAGTCTGAAGTACAGTAAATGTAAATTAGAGTTTTTCAGATAAGGTAACTTAAGATGGCCATACATGGTCAGATTACTGGTTTAGTGAGGTTGCCAAACAAGCAGATCTGGGCCTGATTTGGCCATCAACATTGTGGGCCAAATTGGGCTAATACATTCAGACCATACATTGGGGCATATGGCAGACAAGGACTGCATTACATGTCAATGCACTCCTCGTCCAACAGGCTTTGCAAACCTGATTGATCTATACACCAGATTTTCAGAAAGACATTAGTATGACAGATAAGATGCTGACTTGGGACTGAAGTGGTGAATTGGCAGCTTTTATCTGTCCATGTATGGCTACCTTAATTCTGTCTTGTGTCTTGTGAGACACTTGCACTGGTAGTGCAATTAAAGTACATAATGCAATACTGCACAAAGATTTCACACCTCAAACACCTTATTTTAAAGGGTTAAATTCCCCTATTGTCTGGTTGCCATTTACCTTAAAATGGTTGTTTATCTTTAAACTTTAAGTATTATGTAAAGCAGGGGTGTCCAAACTTTTTTCACCAAGGGCCATATGCGGTAAAATATACAAACAGCCGGGCCACTCACTGTGGACACGCCCATTTTATGGCCACACCCCCTGATTACCATGTTCATTTTACAAATTTTAAATAAGTAACACACACATACAAACACACAGACAGATACACACACACACACAGTGACACACATACAGACACACACACACACACATACAGTGACACACACACAGTGAAACACATACATATAGTAACAGACACACACACACACACATACAGATACACACACACACATACAGTGACACACACACACACAGTGAAACACATACATATAGTAACACACACAGACACACACACACACATACAGTGACACACACACACACACACACACAGTGACACATACAGACAGACACACAAACATACAGTGACACACACACACACAGTGAAACACATACATATAGTAACACACACACATACAGACAGATACACACACACACACACATACAGTGACACACACAATGACATACACACACACACACAGTGACACATACAGACAGACACACAAACATACAGTGACACACACACACACACACACACACACAGTGAAACACATACAGACAGATATACACACACAGTGGCACACATACAGATAGACACACACACAGTAACTCACACACTCGATCTGTAACTGACTCCCTTGCCCGACTGCAGCCTCACTAAATCCACCCCTCCCCCAAGCCAAGCACCGAACAGATTTACTCACAGTTCATGAGAACATGCAGGAAATCCAGGCCAGGTTAGGCAGCAGTTGGAGCCATGCTTTCACTTTGTTTACTGGCTCCCCCTCCCTCCCCGCACTACACTAAACTCCAGTCACGGGGAGGGGAGGGCGGAGTTTAGGACAAGCTTCTGTGAAGCACTGTAGGTTCCGCCCCTCAATGACGCCGTGGAAGGAAACTTTTTTTTTTTATGGATGCTGAGAGGGGGGAGGGAGTTTTGCACGCTGCGGGCCAATTAAAAATGGATATCGGGCCGCATTTGGCCCGCGGGCCGTAGTTTGGACACCCCTGATGTAAAGAATGCTATTATGACACAATTTGCAATTGGTTTTCATTTTTCATTATTTGTGTTTTTTGACTCATTTAGATTTTTATTCAGCAGCTCTTCAGTTTGCAATTTCACTGATCTGGTTGCTAGGATCCAAACTACCCCAGCAATCATGCATATCCATAATAAATGAATAAGAGACTGAATATGAATAGAGGGCCTGAATAAAAGGATAAGTAACAATAACAATGCATCTGTAGCCTTACAGAGGATTTGTTTTTTAGATGGAGTCAGTAACCCCCATCTGAAAGCTGTAAAGAGTCAGAAGCAAAAGGCAAATAATTTAAAAAAAATGTAAAAAATAAATAATGAAGACCAATTGAAAAGTTGCTTAGAATTGGCCATTCTATCACATACTAAAAGTCAGGTCTGGGAGTCAAAATAGGCCCTGCCATTTCAAGTACATAGAGGCCAAAACAGCCCTCAGCTAGTCCACTAAATAGTGACTTTTTATGACTTGTACAGCAGCCTCTCTGACATTTTCCAGAACCCACATATTGCCAGTCCTGGCCTGCTAAAAGTTATGTTAAAGGTGAACCACACCTTTAAGTAAACCGTTGTCTTAAAAACATAAGATGTTGTTACAGTTGTAGTCTATCCATACCTCCCAACTGTCCCTTTTTCGGAGGGACAGTCCCTCTTTTGACAGCTCAACCCGCAGTCCCTCATTTGTACTGGAAAATCCCGATTTTCTCTGCACTGAACAGCCAGAAAAAGAAACTAATTTTCTAACTTAATTGGCTTTTAGCAGAGATCCCAGAACAGCTAACAGGTGCAAATAAGATACTATGTAACAATTTTGAGACACAAAAAAAACAGTTTAGATAAGGAGAAATATTTTCAAACTTTCATAACCTGCCAAATTTTGTAAAATGAACATGGTAATTAGAGGGTGTGGCCACATAAAGGGGGTCAAAACGTTGCTGCGCTACGTGCTAAAAAAATTTTTGTCCCTCTTTTTACTTCCAAAATGTTGGCAGGTATGGTCTCTCATTTCTGGTTTTAACTGCATTAAACCCTTTTGCTTCACTTAGATATCTTATTTTCTACGGTTTGGCAACATGAAACACAGCATTACAGCTAGTGCTTAGAGCTTCACACAAGCAATTCGGCACCCCTTGCTCCCGTTCCGACGCTGGAAATAGTATGCGCAGCGTGCGGGGACGACAACGGAAAGACCGCTTCAGGGCGGCAACAAGACCTAAAACGCCCCTGCCACAAAGGTAAAGATGTTTCGGAAGTATAATAAGTGAATCCACCTTTGCCGTTTATACTGACAGTAGATTAACCATGAGGGGGGAAGTTAGCATAGTCCTCATACCAACCCCTGATAATTTTGCTTCAGCTGTTACCATTGCTTTTGGATTGTAACTCCCACCTCCAACCAACTTCACAATATCAATGACAATTATAGGACGTTTATGTTATATCCCTAAAGACAGCACAACGGACAATCCTAAAGTCCACAGAGAGGAAATAAAAGCGTTCTTACCACTGCAGGACAGCATGTTTCTACAGATGGTCTTTCCCCATAGAAGCGGAAACAAACCAGGAAGTGTCTGGGTTCGCCCTTAGTGCGTCATAAAGGCTGCTGCTATGGGTGGATGTAAATATTGCAGATAGCCCTGATACCGGAAAAGGGTGTGCGTTCCGTATGTAATGGCTTTTTAAAGTGTTCTGCAATCCTGTTTTGCAACGGTCTCTTGTAGCAGATTTTTCTTTGCCAGAGGATGGACATTTAATCGTGACACCTCGAAAATGCCATACGTAATACTAAAATTCACTGCAGGTGCTAACATAGTTTCAGGTCGCGCCTCAGAATACTGAAAGCATTTTTTGGACATGCTCAGGGGAAATCGCTCTCCAGCATGCGACGATCTCCTAAGGTAGAGGAACGCAGCTTTTTCTCTCACCCATCCTCAAAGGCTGCAGTCGCATCTCGGTCCTCCCTCCTCAGCCTTCAGCTCTTCCTCCTCAGCCATCAGCCTGCCATCCTCGGTCCTCCATACAAACCAGGCCTGGATTGAGAGTCAAAACAGCCTCTACCTGCCCAAACAGCCCCCTATATGGCAACTTTCTATGGAACCGTACAGCAGTCCCTCTGGCATTTGCCAGAACCCACAGTTTGCCAGTTCTGGCCTTGTACAACCGCTCTCAGGCCTCCCTCCTCATCCATCAGTCCTCCCTCCTCAGCCAGGCTTAGGAGCTGAAGTCTGAGGACGAAGAGTGTTTGTACCGAGGAGGGACTGCTGATGGCTGTGGAGGGAAGACCGAGGACCCAGGTCGGAGGTGTGACTGCAGCCTTTGAGGATGGGTGAGAGCAAAAGCAGGCGATGCTGCATTCCTCTACATTAGGAGATCGAATGCAGGAGAGCGATTTCCCAAGAGGATGTCCTAAAATTAGGCCCGGATTTGTGGAAAGGCCATCTAGGTCCGGGCCTAGGGCAGCAGGATGGCAGCAGGAGGCAGCATGCTGCCCAACCACACCCACATTGGTTCAAAAACACCTTGGATGCACAGGAGATACAATCTCCATAAGAATTTGCATGAATAAAGGGGAGGGGACAGGGGCGACGAACGGCAGTGGGCCTAGGGGCGCTAGTAAAATACCTGCCAAGGCCGGGGCCGGTATTACAAATTTACCGGCAATGTAACTGCTGGTAAATTTGTAATACCCTTAAAAAGACCCCCTCGGCTCGCCCCCAATCCCCTGTAAACTTGCCTTTTCTTTTGCCTCTTCTAGCGTCCGTGGCGTGGCCCCGCCCCTTTTGACATCACGTCCTGCCCCTTTTGACATCACGTCCCCCCGGCAGCCGGTAAATTTTTTTATAAAAGGTGGCAACCCTAAGGGGCGCCCGCTATGTAAATCCAGCCATGCCTAAAATGCTTTCCGTAATAAAGCATTTTAGGACATCTTCAGGGGAAATCGCTCTCCTGCATGTGTTCTCCTAAGGCAGTGCTGTCCAACTTCTATGGTACCTAGGTGGAGGGCCGGTAATGGAAGCCAGTGTTAGCCACTCCCTGTTGTTAGACCACACCCACTTTAAACCACACCCATGTTAACGCAAGACCATGTCAATATTAATAGCACACCAAAAAACAAAATAGTTGGTGCTCACTGTAGGGATCAGGGCCGGAACTAGGGGTAAGCAGAGTAGGCGGCTGTCTAAGGCGCCATCATTGACGGGCGCACTTTTTAGGGGATTTTTTTTTTTTGTTTTTTAATTTTTTTCAAGCGTTTATTTAATAATTTGTTTCAGTAATCATGGTCACCCAGTTGGGTGGAATCCATCTCCTTCACCTTCTCCCTCTTGCCGGCAAGTAATAGCGCCTTCTGTGCGGTGCAGTGCAACGTGCATACACTCGTCAGTGACGTCACTGATGTGGTTGGGTGACAGAGAGAAAGGCAGAGAGCTGGGGGGGCTGCTTGCTGTGTCTTACACTTGCTGTTCTCAGCCTTGCACAGTTGCACTGAACTGAAGACATTCTTTCTATTACTGTAAAGTGTGAAGCTTCCTGCTGGCACAGCCAGGTACAGATTTTGGGGCCATATGTTTGCTGTTGCTGCTAGGCTGGGCGCTGGCACAGGTACATAAATACTTGGGGGCAATATGATTTGATCAGATTTATTTTTGGCTGCTGCTGACACAGGTAAAGATTGGGGGCAATATGATGGCTGCAGGAGGGCTGTATGATGGATGGCTGCTGAGCTTGCTGGTACAGGTATGGGGAGTAGTAATATAAATGAAAAAATGTTTTTACGCTTTCTTGCTCTCTTTATTTAAAAACCATCATGGTAAGGAGGGAAATGGTAATGCAGGACAGGGGGCGCTGATTGAAGCTCTTGCCTAGGGTGACAACTACCTTGTGCCTGCCCTGCCAAGGATGTCACTCATATGTGAAAAAAGTTAAGTCATATAAGACATACCCTTAAATCTATATGCCTCCTCCCCTGTGTATAATACAGGACCCCAGCATATGATTAAACACCTTAGGGGCCACTAAAAAAATAATTTTCAAATGCTAACAAACCTCCAGAACAAATACCAAAGTATGACACACACAGGGAGCATAGGGAAGGCAGAACAGAGCAGGAGACAGGAATCAGGACGAGCCTAAAATGTACTACATACAGGGACACAGTGCTGGTGCCCCATTAGCATTTTGTATAAAGTGTGAACAGGTGAACAATGTGGGCAGTTTCAGTCTGGGTCTCAGGTGTGAACAGTACAGGGTTTAAGGGGTGTGAACAATAGAGGTGTCACAAGTGTGAACTATACAGGGGGATCACAGGTGTGATACAGGGGATTACAGTGTGAATTTGAGGTTTAAACAATACAGGGGCCAGTTAATTTCTCTATTGATACCTTTTAAATTTTACATATGATGAGCAGACACAACAGGCAGACTTTGATGTGGAGGGCCATATAAGGGGGGGTCGTGGGCAGCCCTGTCCTAAAGTATAAGAATGCAACATTGTCTGCTTTTTCTCCTCAAAAACTGCTGTCGCACCTCCATCCAAGGTTCTCCCTCCTCAGCTCTTCCTCATCAGTCGTCAGCCTTCCCTCCTTAGTCCTCAGAATAAACGCTCTCCATCCTCAGCCCTCACTCCTCAGCTATCAGCTTGGTTTTGGAGCTGAGGCAGGAGGGCTGAGAGCTGAAGAGGGAGGGCTGAGGATGGAGAGCGTTTGTACTGAGGGCTGAGGAGGGAAGGAATGAGCCATGAGGGGGGAGTTTGTAACAGCATTTGTGGGCAGCACGGAGGTGTGACTGCAGACTCTTGGGATAAGTGAATATAATAAGAGGTAAATCGGCATACTTCAGCATGGAGCATGTGTCCTAAAATGCGTTCTATACGCCCAGTGTAAAGATCCTGTTGGTACCGCCTTATCCTACCTCCATATATGCCTCAGTGCTCTCCCAACCTATGTAATGTTAGTAGATGGCTCTGCTTAGATAAAGCAGGCCATTTATGCTAGCAATAGTAGCAAATGGAAGTGTGGTAAGAAAAACATCTAAATAAACCCATACACAATTCCCTTAAGAAATTATACTATCTATTTTGGGGGGAGGGGGTTGTGGGTGTTTTTTTTTTTAATTGAATTAGTTTGCAGACCCCAAACATAATACTCTCCTCTGTCCTGCTAAGACCAGGACTTAAAGCCACAACACCCTCGTTATATAGTCCACAAGGCCGACATCAGAAATTACTGGGCCCAGTGCAGCAACATTTTCTGGGCCCCCTGGACCCCACCTACCCCAAGCGCCACCCCACAGTAAAATGTCCACAAAGACACCACCGCTAAAAATGGTAAACCTCCTCACTCAAAGATGTATAAAAAGCCATTGGTGGTCAGGTCCCATATACAAACATTACTGGTCAGGGCCCCTCTATAAGGGCCCCTCTTAATGGGACTGCATCAATTATGGAAAAGGACATTGGTGTCCTTGTAGATAATAAACTTGGATCTAGCAAGCAATGCCAGACAGCAGCATCAAGGGCAAATAACGTCTTGAGCTGTATTAAAAGGGGCATAGACTCACGGGAGGAGGGGGTCATTCTTCCACTTTATAGAGCACTGGTAAGGCCCATCTAGAATATGCTGTACAGTCTTGGTCTCCAGGGCTCAAACACAGGCCTGGACTGGTAATCTTTGGGTTCTGGCAAATGCCAGAGGGGCTGCTGTAAGGTCCCATAGAAAGTCAGTATTTAGTGGGCTGGTGGGAGCTATTTGGGCCTCTATGTGGGCTGATTGGGCCTCTGTGTACCTGAAATGCCAGGGCCTATTTTAATTCTCAGTCTGGACCTGCTCAAACAGGACATTATTGAATTAGAGAGGGTCCAGAGAAGGGCAACTAAGATGGTAAATGGTATGGAAAATCTTAGCTATGAGGAAAGACTGGCCAAGTTGGGGCTGTTTGCGCTGGAGAAGGGCCGCTTAAGGGGTAATATGATAACTATGTATAAATATATAAAGGGATTATATAATAATCTCTCTGTTTTATTTACCAGTAGGTCTTTCCAGCTGACACAAGGTCACCCATTCCGATTAGAAGAGGTTCCGCATAAATATTTAGAAGGCGTTTTTTACAGTGAGAAATGTGAAGATGTGGAATTCTCTCCCTGAATCAGTTGTACAGGCTGATACATTAGATAGCTTTAAAAAGGGGTTGGATTGCTTTTTAGCAAGTGAGGGAATACAGGGTTATGGGAGATAGCTCATAGTACAAGTTGATCCAGGAACTAGTCTAATTGCCATTTTGGAGTCAGGAAGGAATTTTTCCCCCTCTGAGGCAAATTGGTGAGGCTTCAGATGGGTTTTTTTGCCTTCCTCTGGATCAACTGTCAGTTAGGCAGATAAAAAAAAAGAATGGTTGAACTTGATGGACGTGTGTCTTTTTTCAATCTTACTTACTATGTTACATATAATATCACACTGTAATGAGTCATAGCTCATACACCATACACATAGGGTTGCCACCTTTGCTGATGGCTAAACCCGAACACGGGGGGTGGGGCAGATAGCATTGTGGGTGGGGCAGTGATGTAGGAACAGACATGATGACATCAGAGGTGGACACAATGATGTTGGTGGAGTTCTGACACCAGGGTAAGGCATGCATCACTTAGATGAAACTGGCTGGATTCTATCCAGTTTTCGCAATGTTTTAATGTGTTCATGTACAGTTCATACCCACACAGGTGGCAAACCTATCTTCTATATTCTGCTTGATGAGTAAACCCAATCCTTTAATGAGATTATGAGATCTATTATACAGAAGTTTTTCAGAACGCTCTGAAATACAGCAATGCTAATTTAGAAAAAAAACACTTATTTTTGATTGATTTGCTTTTTTTGTAATAATAAGAAATTAACTGCAGTAACTAAGTCATGTTGAGATGAGTATCTTAGTATTTAAACACATAGGGTTGCCAACGTTGCTGATGGTTAAACCCGAACATGAGGGGCGGGGCAGATAGCATTGGGGGTGTGGCAGTGATGCAGGAACAGACATGATGACATCAGAGGTGGGTACAATGATGTTGGTGGAGTTGTGACACCAGGACGAGGCTATATAAATGTTTTTAATGTATTGCCCAGATTATTGTTCGGGTTTCATAAGGCTGAAAACCAAAGTTCAGACCTGAACAGGCCTTACAAAAACTGAACTGTTCGGGTCAAACCCGAACAGGCGGCAACCCTAAATACAGGGCACTGCTTCGTCCAGTGTCGGACTGGTACACCAGGGGCCCATCCAAAAACCTTAGACCAGGGGCCCACTGTCAGTACTATTATTCTTCCTCTCCTCACTCAAACTCTATTCTCCTAGTCTCTTTTCTTTACATACTATAACCTATTATTCCATATATTTAGCCTCTTTGAAATAGGGAATGGCCATGAAATAGGCCAAATGTTTAGCAGCATGAGGGCCCACTGACACCTGGGCCCACCGGGAGTTTTCCTGGTATCCTGGTGGGCCAGTCCGACACTGGCTTTGTCTCTCTCATGTTCTGCTTCTCTGCAAGCTCCAGGATACTGGCACTCAGCCCTCTTTCTGCCATAGAGAAAGGAGCCCAAACAGGAACAGTGTCAGGGTTGCCAGGTTTTCATTTCAAAACCGGGTCAAAGACTATAAAAAGCCAAAAAGTAGCCAAAAGCCATTCTAAAAGTAGCCCAAAAATAGCCAAATTTGTGAACTGAAAAATCTTCAAATAAAACAATAAGGGTTTCAAATCAATTAAGTGCCTGTAATTTTGCAACAACTTTTCTCCATTAAAGAGGACAAGTTTACATTTTCGCCGTAAGTTGGGACAAATTTTTCTATATATGAAAAAGTGCATAACTATTGTGGTCGGTCCTGCAAAAACAACTTCTGCTGCCCAGTCCACTATTACCTTGCTGTGCTGTGAACTCCGTCGGTACTCCCCCAGTCCCCACAAAAAGCACCCTTCCCGCACATAAAGGACAAGGAAAGGTTAAATATAACAGGCAGTTCAGAAACAGGTTTACCTCTATAGAACCTATCGGTGAAGAAATCTCTGTGATGCATGCCTCAGTTTAAAGGATCTGTAGCCGATGATTTTACTAATGCTTGCAGTACAGAATGCGAGCTACCAATAATGCACCGGGTTCCTCTCAAGACTAAGACTGTAATGCATACTGAAATTCCCTTCAGTGCATGCGAATATCTTAGTTGTTGTGAATGCACTTTCTCCCCTGCTGCCGACTCTCTCTTCAATATTCAAATTTATGCCCGCCCTCCATGCAAGCTGGTCAATCGGAATGGTTAATGGGCGTTATCAGGCTTTTGCTGTAACTAGGATGTGCTTATCTGGATTCCTTCTGCTCTCCAAGAGATAGAAAACTGCAGGCGGTTACTTTAATATACTTGAGTATGTTATGTTAATCTATCCTGAACGAGGCTTCTCTTGTGAAGAAGAAGCCTCCACCACTGCTTCCTAATCATAAATAATATTGCCTGGACACTATAAGGATTGCAGTGCAGCTTCAAGAGGGAGGTTAGAAACAAAGCTTAAAGGAATAGTTCGTTGTGAAAATAAAAACTAATAAATACATAGGCTAGATAGTAAATAGATAAAATGTTTCTAATATAGTTAGTTAGCCAAAAATGTAATGTATAAAAGCTGGAGTGACTGAGTGTCTTAACATAATAGCCAGAACACTACTTCCTGCTTTGCAGCTCTATAACCGAGTTAGTCAGCGACTTGAAGGGGAGGCCACATGGTACATAACTGTTCAGTGAGTTTTGCAATAGATCCTTAGCATTCAGCTTAAGTCTCTGATTGGTTACTGCCTGGTAACCAGTCAGTGTAAACCAAGAGAGCTGAAAAGCAGGAAGTAGTATTCTGGCTATTATGTTACACATCCAGTCACTTCAAGCCTTCATACATTTTGGTTAACTAACTATATTAGAAACATTTTTTATTTTGCACAGCCTGTTTACCCAGTTTTTATTTTTACACTGAACAATTCCTTTAAGAGAAACATTGTAGCAATTCTTTATTAAGATTGACAGCAGCATGCTCTTTCTATGCTCGTTCACCGTATCTACTGTTACGAGCAGTCAATATTGACGCATGCACAAAACAGCAGGAAGGATTTCGTTGATGACGTGCTCCGGCTCAAAATGGCGGACGCGAACATCGAATGAATCGATACCATGCACACAGGGATTGTAAAGAACATAGAGGGTATTTCTAGAAAATAAGTTAGCAATCGAGGAGGAGGGAAAGTGCACTTTACAATGATGTACTGAGTAAAAACTGAGTTCAAATTACCCTAGCAACCATGGATTGATTTGAATAAGAGACTGGAATATGAACAGGAGAGGCCTGAATAGAAAGATGAGTAATAAAAAGTAAAAATAAAAGTAAAATAAGAGACTATAAATAACTATAAAACTTTAAAAAATAAATGATGAAAACCAGTTGGAAAGTTTCTTAGAATCAGCCATTCTATAACATAATAAAAGTTAACTTAAAGGTGAACCACCCCTTTAAGGGAACTTAATAGTACTGAAATACTCACAAACACAAGTTCAACCACACACAGCAGCAGGCAGCAGCAGAGCCAACTGAGTGAGCACTGAGCAGTCTGTAAGGTAAGGTTTACCACGTGATGGGAGGAGGCACGGTAACAGAGCAGCAGGCAGTTTCTACAACTCTCTGACTCAGACGGAGACAGACGTCGAGCCACGTGACTAACTGCGACGTCTCCAACCAACTCACACAGGCGCAGTGGCACTCAGCGCAGCTAGCGAAGCTGGGGTTGGAAGGGGGAGTGCCGTGGGGCTGGGCTTACAGCAGCAACGCAGGGCAGCAGACTCTTTCTCCTGGAGTCTAGTCGTCAGTAGTGAACTGACATTACTAAAATCTGCATAATAACATTTGTGTGGGTTTTGAAAGTCCAAAC
Organism: Xenopus laevis; assembly: GCF_017654675.1. NCBI lineage: Eukaryota > Metazoa > Chordata > Amphibia > Anura > Pipidae > Xenopus > Xenopus laevis. The sequence continues at coordinate 74,410,848 of NC_054373.1, read as the reverse complement.
TTTTAAAACTAGACCAATTTGGCGCTAAACCCGCCAACCCTAAACAGTGTGCTTCCAGGGGTGGGACGGAGCCTACTGAGTGATGTAATGAAGGGAGAAGCTGTATTTGGCTGAAAAGCAATGGGGCAGGGCGAGATTGCAGAGTTAGGGATCGTCTGCCAATTTTATACTGCTCATGAAAACCAGTCTTGCATTGTGTCACAGCTTGAAATTGAGTTTGCTGATCGTGGAACTTGCAGATAATTCCTAATTTTTAACTACTCCGCCACATACCATTTTCGGCGTGGCTTCGGATCTTCAGCACTGCCGAGCCCCCCCTTTAGCCCCGGTACAGGTGTAACCCCTGATGGCGGCCCTGATAGTCCATAATGCAATTTGAAACACATTCAAGAAATGCACATGTAGAAATTTGGCTACACAATAGCTTTTCCACAGGCTGCTTCCCCAGAATCCCCAAGTAGTCTAAGACCTGTGGAGAAACAAAAGCTGAGAATCCACTCCTCTGGAGCCTTTGCTCGTGTGCTGACCGTGCCGAAATCCAGTGTGTCTGCTTACACCAGAATGAAGGCAATGTTTCTGGATGCAGGCAGAGCAGCAGCTGAGTAGCGGATTCTCAGCCCACGTTTCGGGGTGAGATCCACAGTGTGGCATTAGTCTACCAATGTCACTCATGCCAGTGTATCTAAAGTCACTTTTAAGCCTCTCCCACATAGTGAGACTTCATATCCTATAATTGACTTCAACTATGTAACTTATGCTATAGATAGCTATATGGCACCACTTTGTCTCCCAACATAGTGAGTGAGCTACGGCTTGTGGATTGGGGACAATGTTAAGGCTTGGCAGATGCGGCATATTAAAGGAGAACTAATGCTTAACTAAAGAAGTAGGGCTGAAATCTCACACATTATTCTTTTGGACTTCTATACCTGGCCAAGGTAACCACAGGCATTTAGCAGGGAAGATCCGTGCTTCCAAAGTAGCTCCCGACCTTCGTTTTTGCACATGCTCTGTGCTGCTGTCAGTTACGAAGGTTAGGGGCTTATGCACAAGATACTGAATATAGCTTAATATTATAAATGTCACAATATAAGGCTGATGCTGATTAGTAAATAATTTTTGGTACATGGCAGCTCAGAAACCAGCACAATTAGTATCAGAATTTAGTAATTGGTCCTGTAGCATCAACTTATATGACAGATGAATCTCATTTTCTGCTTCGTGTATCGACCCTTAAGCTTTGCTTCTCAACAGCTGCTTAAAGCACACACAGCATGTGCGTGTCACAGACACTCCTAACGAATACCAAAATGGTAAACTTCTTTGACAATTTTGAAGGTCTGAATCATTACTACTTTATAGATTCTGAACTTTAGGCTGATTCAATAAGTGCAATTTACAAAATATGGCATTTCTAGTCATATTCATTAGGGTTTAGTTCTCCTTTAAGGAAGGGGTAAATACACACTCTCATATAGGGATATTGCTGAACTATACAAAATCCATAGTGACTGAATCCTGCTTAGCAGCAATTCTGAACACAATGACAGGCAGTGGGTATTCTGCTTAAACCATAAGCATACATATGGAGATCTGCTTGTGATGGGCGATATAAGGCTGATACAATCCTGGGCCCTAGGGCTCAATGAATAGATGACAATGAGGAGAAACCAAACAGTTGGATTGAGGACCGTATCAACAAACCAATGCTATCCCCAATATGATGGATTTTTAAGCCAGGCTCATCAACATCTGGCTAACTTTCAGCCAGATATTGATTAGGGAAACCCGTCTGTTGGCATCTTATATCTGCACATGTATGGGGGGGCTTTTACAGAAAAGCATACTCATGCTTGTTTTTGGTGATAACCAGGACCATTGTAATGGTATTTTCATACTTTGCTAAGGACTCTGATTTGGTCAAATGGCTTTATTTGTGGGCGACATACATTAAATGGCTGCAGAGGCCCCATATGCAAAATGTATTGTTTTTTATGTATTAAGTATTTTCATTTTAAAATTCCTAAAAAGACTGTAAACTATCCCCAGAATAACATATCTTTCTCCCTACAAATCCTATATTGATTCTAAATCATAAGCAGTTCGACAGCAGATTATTTTTGCTAATTCCATGGTCTAGTGTGAAGATCTGCCCCTTTTCTGAGCTCTTCTCTCTTTTTGACCATGAAGACAGGTGTCTAATGCTCATACTTGTGCCACTTGCTCTAATGGAAATCAATCAGGCATGCACAACAGGCACCTTTTCAATTCGTCATCAGTTATAAAGAGAGAAGTTCTCAGAAAGGGATGGTGCTTTGTGAACTAGCTGAAGAAGACACAAGACTGAATACAGGGAAGACAGGAATGCTATTTTGCAGTTATTCCACCTTTAAGGTAATACCCTTTAAGGTAACCCATTTTATGGGTATTTATTGCACTGCACTTTATATGGAGGGATTTTGATCTTAATTGATTAGGATGAACTTTTGTATAATAAGTGTTGATTAAATTGTAGCTGTATAAATTGATAATTCATTTTGGTTTCTCACTTGATTATTGTTAGCACTGCACTTTATTATTAGAGAACCCTTGGGGTTTAATTTAATGAATTACACTACACTGTATAAAAGGAAATTAATTTTTCTGAGCATATACAGTATAAATAAACTACAACAATAGATACCACGGTTAGGATCGCAATAAGATTCAGTAATCCCCAATTGGTATACATTATAGTGATGGGTGGAGGAGAAGGCTACGTTTGACCTAAAATTTAAGAGTTTCTGTGAGGTACTTTTCTTTTCCCCTTTGAAAAAATTACCTTGTTTAATCTTGTTATTGCTGCTATTGGCACAATTATGCAATACAGTAGATCACAGTTGACTGATTTCACATTTTTATCTGCCAATGCACCATGTTGGCTACATATCCTTTTCACTTCCTGCAGTTCAGGTGATTTGAATGAAGCAATGGAATGTGGCCAAGCATTCATACAGTAACTATACTTGTTGCCATCAGGCACAATGGTTGAATACTGTGTAAGGCCACAAAGAAATATAATATATACAAAGAAAACATAAGAATGCACTCATTTAAATTCCAGTTTATTAGCTTGTTAAGTAAATAAAGCCACTTTAAAGTCAACATATTTATTAAACAAACATACGTTATCTATATGTAAAAATTTGGATTTGGAGTAACAATTTAGCAAAATAATTTACAATTCAGCATACACAAACTTGGCAACAAACTTATTTTAGAAAGTTTTCAAGATAGGCAGCCAAAAACATACTTTTCCAGCTGATTAGGTTACAGACAAGAAAGGTTTTGTGGTCGATATTTCTGAGCTATGTAGTTAATTGAATTTGAAATCTAAAACATGCAAATTTCAGTGTTGGGTAATACAGGGGAGTCTTGACTCAGGTTGCACTTAACTGCCCCTGGCAGTTTAAACTGGAAAAGAGTGTAATCTATTGTGGAGAGGATGTAATACTGATTCTACCTCTCTTGCCCTGTATGAACATAAGAGGTAAGTGCAGGGCAAGATGGGCTGTATCAGACCTGCCACCTGAGCCAGAGGGCACAAATCACGCCTGGATATGTCGTTTGATAACCATAGTGACACTTTTTGTTATATCCAGACAGTCCACTGTAAATATTACTTAAGAGCAGTCATTTAAAACACAATACATTTTTTTTTAGTTTTTTTATCTAAACTACAAGCAGAAACAGAAAGCATTGGTAACAGTGACCCAATCCTGTACATCTAAGGACTAATTTACACAGAAGTATCTAACTCGAAGAACTAAACTGAAAACCACCTACAACTATAGCCAAGGCTCCCCAACTGAGCATATTATATATAAACACATTCATGTAGAAAAAAAATGAAGGCACTGGTTACAGAAGTGGCCTTGGAGTTATATAACAGTTCAAAGATCATCACTCAACACGCTGCAAACTTCTTTTTGGTGCTTACAAAATCAAAAGCACTTAAAAAGTTACATTTTTTATTCACATTGTTCAACATCTACGCATTTTTTACCTCATGGAAATGTAATTTGCATGAGGTGAATTAATGACTGAACTTTTTACAGGAGAAGGAAAGGTCCAATCTATGGGGGGTGCCAAATATTTGGGCACCCTCCAAGGATTGTAATGACTTGCAAGTGCGCATGCGCAGTAGAATTAAAAGCCAGACTTTAACAACAAAAAAAGAAAACAGCTTTTTTGCTCTACTGTGCATTTATGGGCAGCTGGATTTTGAAGAAAGAAGGAAGAGGATGGCTTGCTCACAAGTACCCTTGGCCGGTGCAGTTTTCTGCTAACAGGACCACTGGCCCAGTGTATCAGGTAAGTGATTACAATCTATGGGGGGATGTCCTAATATCTGTCATCCCCATCAATTGGACCTTTCCTTCTCCTTTATATATATATATATATATATATATATATATATATATATATATATATATATATATATATATATATATATATATATATATATATATATATATATATATATATATATATATATATATATATATATATATATATATATATATATATATATATATATATATATATATTCTCTTGTATATAGTAGAATTTCCTATTCAGAAATCTAATGAACATATTGCAAGTCTGCAAAGTAATTTAACTAGCCTTAGGTTTCAGAATATATAATGACGATTATTTATAATTATATTGACTTATGCCTTGATTGAGCTGCACAAAGCTTCCTGTACCAGCCAAAAGATGCCACAATACTGTTGCAGTGAAGAGGCATGACTGACATTGCTCCTGAAGTAAAAGGCACTGCACATTTTTATTGGCTATGTGTTGCTGTTTGTAGTGTTAGATAACATATAGAATATGCGATAGTAACTGGGAAACTCCTGGGTGAAAGGTTTATTCCTCCCAGAATGCAGAATTTCACAGAGCAACTTTCAGGTAGAAATTGGATTAGGGAATGGTAAACTCTTTTAAAGGGGTGGTTCACCTTTCAGTTAACTTTTAGTATGTTATAGAATGACCTTTTATAAGCAACTTTTAAATTGATCTTCCTTATCTATTTTTAATAGTTTTTTTTCATTATTTGGCTTCTTCTGCCTTTTACCAGCTTTCAAATGGGGGTCACTGACCCCATCTAAATACAAATGCTCTGTAAGGCTATAAAGGTATTGTGATTTTTATTACTCATGTTTTTATTCAGGCCCTCTCCTATTCATATTCCACTCAATGATTCAAATCAATGTATGGTTGCTAGGGTAATTTAGAACCTAGCAACCAGATTGCTGAAATTGCAAACTGCAAAGCTGCTGAATAAAATGCTAAAAACACAAAAACCACAAATAATAAAAAATGTAAACCAACTGCAAATTGTCTCAGAATATCACCCACTACATCATAGTAAATGTTAACTCAAAAGTGAACAACCCATTTAATGAAGTTGACAACATTTACAGAGGGTTGCTGGTATAGTAGGCCCTATGCATAAGACACATAGGGGGCACATTTACTTAGATCGAGTGAAGGAATAGAAGAAAAAATACTTCGAATTTCAAAGTATTTTTTGGCTACTTCGGCCATCGAATTGGCTACTTCGACCTTCGACTCGAACGATTCAAACTAAAAATCGTTTGACTATTCGACCATTCCATAGTCAAAGTACTGTATCTTTAAAAAAAACTTCGACCAACGACTTCGCCACCTAACATCAATGTTAGCCTATGGGGAAGGTCCCCATAGGCTTCCTAACAAATTTCTGATCGAAGGAAAATCGTTCGATCGATGGATCGAAATCCTTCGATTCGAAGGATTTAATTGTTCGATCAAACGTTTTTTCCTTCGATCGTAGGAAATGCGGTAAATTCTTTGACTTCGATATTCGAAGTCGAAGGATTTTACTTAGACGGTTGAATATCGAGGGTTAATTAACCCTCGATATTCGACCATTAGTAAATGTGCCCCATAATGTCCAAACTAATCCTGAATAACTTTGGTTCCCTTTCAATCATTTATGAACCAAAATAACAAAAAAAATTCATATAATTACCTGAGGCAATTGCAAAAGCTGTATATGAAGTTGGAAAAGGATATATTTCATCAAGTTTAAGTCCTACAAATAATATATAGTTTGTATTAACTTGCAATACCTTTTAACAGGAAGAAAAAGGGATCATTGGTATCCACTAAGTGGAAAATTCGCTATAGCCACAATTAAAATTATCACTGCCATATGATCACAAGAAACCAGTTTCCTTGGCATGACATTTATTTTCTTAAGCCTAAGGACAAACCCACTTTAGACACAAAACGTGTCTGCTTGCTGCCAGCGTTCCAGTCCACTATATAAATGGGCTGCCACTCTTCTAATAATAAAAGAAAGGTCAGGAAACTGGTTGCTTAGGATATTATGGAGATGATTAGATTAAACAGATATTTTACACAATTAAAATAAATTCAGCAGCACACACTAAAAATATAATTAGTAACAGAAAAACTAGAAACTCTATATACATTACAAATCTTATCAATCAAAGCTCTATATATGCAGTTTTGATTCCTAAAACTCAAAACGGCTTGTTCTTTATGGATCAGTGTATTCTGCCCAATAATGCATTTTAAAGCCACAATTATGTTGAATGGTCATTAAAAAAAAATGCAGGACCTTACCTCCCATAAGGCGAGGTACGAATTTGGCAAGTGTACTCAAATAAATATAAGCGAATATACCGCAGTACATCCATTGTATGATTAAGCAGAATTGTGCTTCAGAATTTTTTTTTTTACTTTCTAAAACAAGCTTTCAATTTTTAATATGCAAATTCCAAGATGGAGTACCTCCACCAGTGTGCAACACTGGTTTGGTGTTTGGCGTCAGCCCAAAGCTGCCCAAGGCCCAAAAATTGTATTCAAACAAAACACCTATGGAACAACTGATGCAGTTGAATTAGTGATAGGTGTTTATTAGCTCAAAAAACAAGTGGCAACATTTCCGGCTTCTACAAGGCTTAACAAAGGGCCCTGTAGAGGCCAGAAATGTTGCCACTCATTTTTTGAGCTAATAAACACCTATAACTAATTCAACTGCATCAGTTGTTCCATAGGTGTTTTGTTTGGATACAATTTTTAATATGGCTTTTCAGGATCATTATGAGAGATGCATTAGTTGGAGTAATTCGTTTGGAAACATCATGCCAGATTAGATGATGTGTAAAACTAAAGTCCAAAATATTATCAATCTACTCTATATTCTCCTTTTAAAGATTTGATGAAAATTTGATTAACTATAAAACAAAAAAAGATTCCAGAAAGAAATTAATTATTGACATTTGAATAACGAGCGCTTGGAGAATCAGTCTTCGGTTTTCTAAGAAAAAGAAAAAAAAAAAGATTAATAGTCACTTTGTTATAAGGTAAAGTAAAATTAAAGATTAGATTAGTTCATCAGAATAATGTTGGACATCTACTCCATTTAGGGATGCATGCTAAAAAATTATTACCAGGCTTTGGTTTCTAAAATAATGGAGCTGTATATATCCATGAGTTCAATAAATAGAACTTATATTCCATATTTGGTTCTTATGGGATGTATAATTAGATTACCAGTAGACAGATAACCCCTTTTAAACATAAGAACCCAAAGGATTGTTTTGCCTCCAAAATGAATCATATCTTAGATGGAATCAAATACAAGTGTAACGAAATGTATCCCAAACCCAGAGCTAACTCCAAGGTTCCGGTCACGGCCCGATCTTCTGCTTATAGCAGCCGCCTTTGGCTTCAGGTGGAGCAATCCGCTACTCAGATGCTGCACGGTTTTATTGTGAGAGAACTAGGGAGAGAGTTCTGGGCAAGCACGAGAATCAAAGTGAATAGGATGTGGGAGCAGTCAGCGAGTTGTGAACAGGCAGGGTCAATACCAGACGGGCAAAGCGCTACCAAATCAGATAACAGAAGCATGGTTGGGGTCATGGGCCGAGGACAAACCAAATAGAAGCAAAGTATAAAATCGGAATCCAAGAAATAGTCAATTACAGGCTGAGGTCAGTACTGGCGTCAGAACAGTAAGGTCAGGAACAGGCAAGGATCAGGAACACGAATTCAGACTAGAAAGAGCACCCAGGAACTAAAGGAATAGACCTTTACTTTGGGCAATGGGAATAAGGCATTTGCACCTTTAAATATTTAAATTTTACGCCAACTGGGATGACATCACTCAGCGCAAACGAAAAAAGCCGAGTCCGCCCAAACGCCACCTGAACCCAGAAGTGACTTGAGGCAGCAGGCGTCCCCGCTGTGAGCGTGGCGGGCTTCCTGAGTAATATTTTACATGGAACAGAATGCTAACAATGCTATTATGGATGTAGATCATAATGGGGCAACATCGCCAAAAGTAGACCTCGCATTAGTAAAGTATGGGCACTCCTGTTGTAAAATTTGAATTATTTGATTAAAATACAGTCTATGGGAGATGGCAGTAATTTGGAGTTCTCTGGATAACAGGTTTCTAGGTAATGATAAAGACACTGACCTCAATTTGGTACATTTTTTATTTCTGGAAATGGTATGTAATTAATGTATAGTCATCATTGATGGTTATTTTTGGTCCTACTAAGGACCGAAACATTGGACACTAGCAATGTGATTCAATTGATTTTGAAATTTTGTATTACACAGAGAATAGAGAGAATTAGATTATTATTGTAAAAAATTAATTTATTGTTTTAATTATATATTATAATGTGTCATAAATTCAAGAAGTTGAAGATAACCCATCACCACCGCTGTCACAGGAAGCAACAACAAAGCTGTACAGTTATAAAGGAATCTTACCGCTTTTTAACTATAAAATAGTAGGTTGAAAAACCAACTATGGCAACAATAACAAATACTCCAAGAGTTGCTCCTTAGAAAATAAAAACATAATAACGATACATTTAATTTTGTATGTGCAGCACAGAGTATCAGAAGTACCAATGATTGCAGAGTCTACAGTCTGAAGCACTTCTGGGTCAGAAGGCTTTTAAAACTGCTTCATTGCTTCCCTGCCTCTAGTTAATGAGCTGTGGTTGTGTAGTCCGACATTGGAAGACAAATTCGAAGGATTTTTAAGATTGTACTACGATCATAGTTTTTGAATTCGAATATTCACTTTGAATTCACTTCGACCCTTAGTAAATGTGCCCCCAAGTGTTAATGCATCCTGACCCTCTCAGAGAAGAGGTATGTGCCTACCTCCCCCCCGCCCCACCTTAGGCACTTGCCTCTTCTGCCTACTTCTAGTTCCTTGGATCAAATATTTATGCAAGTAAAATTATGAATGTTGTAAATGCTATATTAAACAACTGTTAAAGGGGTTGTTCACCTTCCAAACACTTTTTTTCAGTTCAGCCATTTCCAGATAGTTAACCAGAAATATATTTTTTTTTTCCCCATTTTTAAAAAATTTAAGTTTAAAATGTAATGTTCCTGTTTCTGGCGTTTCAGTCTGGCAGCTCAGTAATCTGGGTGAAGATTTTGAACTTACAATTTGTTACATTTAGTTAATACATTTCTCAGCAGCATCTGTGGAATATTAGCAACTATTGCATTAATTATAGGTGCCTTTAAAGGATAAGTAAACCTTTAAAATAAGTGAATGTAAAATTAAATTAATTTTGTTACAACAGTGCCATCTGCTGGTCAGTTTCCCACCATTCTGACCACCAAGTAGTCAAGGAAGTTGTCAGGAGAAAGAAAGGCTGCTAGTTCTGTCCATTTGTTTCCAAAAATGGGCCAGTTATTTATTATACTATATGTGCAGGGGCCTGATAATAATAAATTATTATAATCCAAAGAATGAAGCTTTTTTTTGGGGGGGGGGCATAAATATCCTTTGGTGGGACACAAGAATATATATAAGAAACTTGTTTTAAACATTTGGCCTAGGCTGAAAGAACAGATGTGAAACCCTTATATTTATCTATACGGTATATAGCAATATCCTACAAACATAGTTACTTAATTAAGTTGGGTTGAAAAAAGACCAAAGTCCATCATCTTCAAACCCTCCAAATGAATCATAGTAAAACTAAAAATACTGTATATACTCAAGTATAAGCCGACAGAGTGTAAGCCGAGGTATCTGATTTTACCTATGGAAATTTATTGACTCGTCTATAAGCCTAGGGTGAAAAAAGACAGATCAACCTGTTCCATTGCATACCTATACTATATACTTGCTATATAATAAAACTGTGCAGATGAAGCGACAAATAGCTAGGTCGGATGTTTTTATTTTAACCAGTGACTAAATCACCTTTTTTATGGTATCCTAAAACAGTGCAGTTCTGAGAACACTTTGTGCCTTTATACATTATAACAACAAACAATGTGTTCAATGCGACGTCACAGCACCCACACGCAGCAATGACATTTATGCACCCCCTTGTAATGCTCCTCGCAAAGAAATCTTCCATTTCTTTCCACAAACAAGTTACGCTCACTGACATTACGAGTCCCCGCCCCATCTGTTTCCTCTACTGTCTCACCTTTAGCCGCACTTGGCCCTGATTGTGGGTCTCAGACAGCTCCTACTCTCCAGTTACAAGCACGTTCTTGTGAATTTCTTCTCGTTAACACTAACGGCTGTTTGGCGGCAGCCAAAAAGAGATGGGCCACACGTAGCCGCAAAGAAGCAGCGTGAGGAGGACGGGGAGCAACTGGGCCATGGAAGCAGAAGACCGGAACTAGCTAGTCAGAAAAGGAGGAGCCAGGACAAGCAATACAACGTCAATCGCCCCCTGCTGCTCCGGCTCCCATGTGTGTATGTGCGTCAGTGCGCAGCGCACTGCCACGGAGGGAGGACTGGGCAGCTAGCGGAAGCACCGGCCGGGAAAGAGGGAAGAACTAGAATCCACAATTTGACCTTATTTATTATTAAAAAAAAGCTTGATTTGATCAGATCGGGGGAAACTATAAAATTTAGCAAAAACCCAAATGGTACAATTTGAATTCCCACTGACATACACAACCTCGGTAGGTCTGAGATGATGGATTTTTGGATTCTGACTTTTTGTAGCATTGGGCTTAAATAAATCCCAAAAAATTTGAGTTAAAAAAAAAAAAAAAAAACTCGAAAAATTTGAGTTTTGCCCAAAAAGCCTGAGTTTTCTTAATAATCCCCCTAAATAATGGATTAGTTAATGCTTACTTACCAACAATTACTCCCACGCGATTTCCAGGCTCCTCTAAAAAATTATAAAATTAACATTTGAGTATTATACATCATATTGTCATCAATTTACTTCAATTAATAGCCCACCAACAACAAATTATTTGTTTTTTCCCTTCCCTAAAGGATGTTATAAGTTATCGTATAGGTAGTTTTCAGGTATTGTGTCCATGGGTTTTAACTCATGGACACAATGAGTTTACAGTGTGCTCAACGTAAATATATATTAGACTCGGGATATCATTACTCAGGGAAGGAGAGTAAGCAAATGACAAGTGAATAGTACAAGCAGCACTTGCCTGCAGAGTGATCATCCTACCTACCTGCTAAATGGTGTAGTTTATATATTTAGGGACTGGGATTATGCATGCTGCCTTCTTAAAGGATAAAGTTATAGGACTTTCACAAAGTGATAACTTTATGACAATATAAGATAATTTCATGCCTTTCGCCTCTTTAGACATACGAGAAACACATCCAATAGAAAGGGTTATGGAATTCATATTGGGTCAAGTATATACCTGCATTTTCTGTGCCTTCTTTTTCAACTTTAGCTAAAATAAACAACCAGAAGTTAGACATAAGAATCAGGTTATTAGAAATGTTTTAAAGATTTAACTGACCCCATACTGGAGAATCTATAATCTAGATAAAGGCCTTTAAAATTGCCATAGACAATAGATTCTATAATCTGCATTACTGAGGTTAGAGCCGGTAAAGCAATTCTAATCCATTCCCCTGTTCCCAAGCAACAGGCATGACAAAGAAATAAACAGTTCCTTGACCAATGAAAACAGCATGCACATGCTTGAAGTACAGTACCCCAGCAATCTAGGTAAGGAAATAGATCTGTAGTCCTTCTTCTACCCCAGGGTATTACACAAAAAAACATACATGCTTTTTAATTTTTTTTCCTTTTGCGATAACAGCACATATTACACAATACACAAATATAGTTAGTGTACTTACACTTTTTTAAACTAAACATTTTTAATGTTCAGTGCATAATTACCAATCACAATTTTCACTACTATATTGCTGTTGGTTGTTGGGGCACGGACATTTTGACCTCTGATTTTTCTGTGTAATACATTTATTTTATTGCTTTAATGATTTTATTATGATAGTTATCCTCTAAATTGTTCTTGTTTTTTCCCCATAACATTTTCATGTGAACTATTAATATTTTGCGGTCTCTGTATGTCACATAATTTGTGTAATTATATGTACGTGAAACATCAAACTTGTATTAGTATGGGAGTACAGTAGAACCCCCATTTTACGTTTTTCAAGGGACCAGAAAAAAATAGGATCAAATCCAGGAAAATGTAAAATCAGGGAAATTAATTATGCATAACATATAGGTGGGACCACAAAACAATAATGTTAAGTGAGGGAAAACTTAAAATCAGGGGATGTAAAATTGAGGTTCCACTGTATATGTATGTCAGTATGGGAAGATAATAGTATGTGTATGCGAGTATGAGGGTATGAGCTTGATTATAAGAGTATGTTATAGGGACTGTGTGACGTCTTCCCTGGGGAGATGCTGTGGAGTACCAGGAAGTTGGGAGCCTAAAGACTGGGTAAACCGGGGAATGGCCATATACAGCAGAACTAAGGTCCACAGCCATGATAAACAGTGAAGGAAATCTTTCAGGAACTCAAGTTCGGTGCTCACAAAGAATATACAGAATTAAATATTTGGAATCGGCAGGCAAAGATACAATGCAGAATCAGGCCAAAAGTTCAAGGCTGGCAGCAGACGTGCAAAGTAGAGGGACAGGCCAGGAGTTAGAACCCTGGAATCCATAAGCAGTCATGAAGGGAAACAGGTGTACACGAACAAGGCAGGAAACTGGAACAGGACTGGGAACAAGGAACCATAGGGGGGTCACGAGAACCAGGATACACAATCAGGTGTCACAGGAACCAGAGGCAAGATCATGACAACAGTTTAATGACCAAGCACTGGGCAACGTCGGGGGAAGCTTATAAAGGGTCAGTATTGAATAATGAGATACAGATGGGTTAATGAGATTGGAGGAGAGATGAAGCAGAGGGTAGTTGTATGTAGGGAATTGGTGCAAAATCATTGCACTTATCCCTGTAAGGGCAGAAACCCAGATCTTGTGTGTGTGCTGTAAGCTGTTACCTAGCAACCAGCTATTCAGTGTTCTCAGTGCAAAAGGAAGTGACACAGCAGAGTGAGTGGCTGGCAGGAAAAGTAAGTCACAGATACTGGCAAAAGAAGAGAGCCTGGCATAGAGAGCTGCATGGTAAACAGAGAAGGAGGCCAGAGAGCTGCTGGTGGGCCCAGAGAGCTGAGAGGCTGCACCAAAAGCATTCATTTGGATCGGGCTGGCACATGGAAGCTAGATACTGTGCCTGGAAAGACAGAGTGTGAAAGGAATCCAGACTGGAGGAACAAACCGCAGGAGATTCCTATCTGAGCATCTGAGGGGCTGGTAGTTTCACTGTATGCCTGACTGTGCTGGACTCGCCTGAAGAGAGCTCTAAAGAGTATTTGTGTGAGTATCCTGTTTGAAGGGACAGTACCCTGAAGAGCGCTGAAGATAAGCAGACTGTTTATATTAAAGGACTTGTTAGTTAGCTAGACAGATTGCACTAGCAAGTTAGTTAGTGAGGCCCTATTGCCACCTGTTAGGAGTGCTGCATGTACTAGTTGGCCAGTTATTTTATATAAACAGTTATTCAGTTAAACCAATACTGTGTGTGTGTTATTACTGTATTCGTAGTGGGGCCACCCGTAGGTGCATTCCCGGATCCCACTAGGAGGGAGCCACTGCGCTAGTAAGTACCAGGTAGCCAGTCTCTCCCAATACCACTGCGGAGTGGCTCAGGTTTGTCCCGTGTCATCAGGTAAGCGCCACACGTGGAGCGTAACACTGACAAAAGGGGTGTCGAAATAGGTGAAACAAGAACTCATCGCAGAACAACACTAAGGACCTCCAGGGGTACAACAGGTAAGTGCAGGAGTAGTTCTGCACAGAGTTCAAAACGGAGTAAGTCCTGACAGACTGTGAGTATCTTTTTCTCATAGGCCTGTACTGTCAGTGCAGTGCATAGGCCAGTACTGTCACTGGGATTAAGCTGATCCTCTGAGGAGGCAGGACAAACTGAAAGAACTTTTATCCAATCTCCTTCTTCCTCCTGGCTCCACCTCTTCCTTCAGTTTTGTACCGGAGCCTGCTGATGGAGACAGCTCCTAACTGCCTAGTTAAACTATACTAAATGGTGAGCAGCAAAAAAACTGCACCCCATAAGGGAGGGATGCTGCACTGACAGTAGGGGCTTATGAGAAAAAGATTTTCCAGATAAGAAATCTCCTTTTCTCAGTCGGCCCTACCGGTCAGTGCAGGATGACTCTGGGGATGACCCAAAACCGTTCAAACAGGGGGGGGGGGGCAAAGATAAACTGTGGTGCCAACAAGCTGAACTATGAAAAAAAAGGCAGAAACTTTCTATGTGCCACTGCTGCTTGTAGCACCTTTCTGTCGAAGGCCGCTTCAGAAGAGGCAGTAAAGTCTAACTTATAAAACTTGGAAACTGTGTGCAAGGATGACCAATTGGCTGCCTTGCAAACAGCTTCAGTGAAAGCCTGGTTATGAAGGGCCCAGGAAGCACTTTCCTAGAGGAGTGAGCTTTAGTTTGAAACAGAACTTCTTGGCCCATGACCTTGAGTATAACCGAAACTATCCATCTAGCTAATGAGCATTTGGATGCCTGTATATCCTTCTTATTGTTGCCGAATAAGACAAAGACTGAATGTCTCAATTCAGCAGTTCTGTGAATGTAATACTTTGATGCCCCTACAGTATCCAGTGTGTGCAGTTGCTGTTCTCTGGAATTTGCTGGTTTAGGGCAGAATTACGGTAACACAATCTCCTCATTGAGGTGAAACTCCAAAGTGACCTTTGGTAGGTGTGATGGAATTGTCCTAAGGACGAGTTTAACTTGATAAAATATCGTCCAAGGCTGTTTGTGAGATAGGGCTGCTAGATCTGACAACCTCCTAGCCTAGCAGATGGTCAGGAGGAAGGCCACTTTCCAGGATAGAAATTTGAGATCAACAGAACCCAAGGGTTCGAATGAGGCCCGTTGTAGAGCCCCGAATACCAGGTTTAGGATTCAGGGAGGAACAGGGTCCCTCAGCAGTGGCCTTAATTTCTGGTGTGCTTAAAAATTAGCTTAAACTTTGGTAGAAGCGCTGCTGCTTGTGCAGCAGGACTGCTGAGGTGCTGAGACCTCGGTCTACTCTACTTTGTATGAAATTTAGTATGTAAGAAGATGAATGAAATTGCCAAGGTATGCCCTGTGCCCCACTCCAGGATATGAAGCAGTTCCATATCCTGTGGTATATTTCGGAAGTTGAATGTTTCCTTGCTGCTAGAAAGGTACGGATCACTCCCTCTGAAAATCTTTCTGCCGTCCACAGACTGGCTTCAATAGCCATGCCATTAAATTTAGTCTGTGTATACATTTCTGCCTGTGCTGGGCCTTGTGATAGCAGAGCTTGAATTAGTGGGAGTGACCATGGTCGTGTCGTCGACATCTGTATTAGTTCTGGAAACCATGCTCTGCGGGCCACCAGGGGGTAATAATTATAGTGACTACTCCTTCGATTCTTATTTGTGTAGAAGTCGACGAATGATTGGAATAGGTGGAAATGCGTACGATAGTCGACAGTTTCATGGGCTGGTAAGGGCGTCTTCTCCATCTGCCTAGAGATCATGCATCTTCGATAGGAATTGTGGGAGTTGCATCTTCAATCGAGATGCCATTATGCCTAGGCATGGTAGGCCCCATTTGTCTACTAGTTGATGAAATATTGCTGGCTTTAGGCACCATTCTCCTTGGTCCAAGGTATTGCGACTTAGAAAGTCGGCTTCCCAGTTTTGTACTCCCGGACTGGATATTGCATATATGAGGACTCATAAAGAAGTCATAATTCAGGATACCTCCCATAGGGCTGCGGCACTCCTGGTTCCCCCTTGACTATTTAGGTAAGCAAGTGTTGTCTGATTGGATTCTGACATGCCTGTCTCCCACGTGGTCTTGCCAATTGCACAGGGCATAGTAAACTGCCCTGAGCTCCAGGACGTTTATGTGCATTCTTGTTGTGACCATGTGCCTTAGCATACTCGGGTGCCCATCTCACTCCCCATCCTGTGAGACTGGCATCCATTGTGATCACGTCCTGGACTGGACGGTCCCAAATCCTGCCTTGTGTTAGACTGCAAAGGTGTGTCCATCATGTGAGACTGTGTATTGCTGTCTGTGAGAGATCGATTATTTGAGAGATGTTGTGGTGATTTCTATTCCACCTTCTGAGGAACTCAAATTAAACCGATCACAAATGAGACCTTGCAAAGGGTACACCTTCTATACTGGAAACCATCAGGTCTGAGAATGTTGTGTGCTGATGATTGTGGTTGCTGGATAATGTTGTGGCAACCTCTTTGAAGTCTGCCATAATGATGAAATCATCTAGGTATGCCGCCACGTGGATCCCTTCGATTCTGAGGACTGCTAGCAAGGCCCACAGGACTTTGGTGAATACCCTGGATGCAGATGGAAGAGCTTGGAAGTGAAGCTGTCCCAAGGCAAAACGCAGGAATCTTTGGTGTCTCGAGTTGATGGGACATAAATATGCCAGATTTTCCAGATTTTATGATTGATGGAAGAGACTCCATCTTGAAAACTTGTATCTGACTAATTTGTTGAGTGGGTACAGGTTGATTACTGGGCGAAACCCGCCATCTTTTTTTGGTACCAAAAAGTGGTTGATATAAAATCCGTGAAATCACGATCGAGGGGGCACTGGAGCAATAACTTTGTTGTTGAGCTGATCTTCAATAATAGAGAGAAGGGCTTGCTTTTTTGCTGGGTCAGGAGGAATTGTTGATGATGCAAATCTGCGCTCTGGCAGTTTTGTGGCAAAGGTAATGCTGTAGACTTGATCAAAGATTTACAGTACCCATCTGTCTGTTATGGAATTTCCCAAACCTGTCCAAAGTCGCCCAACCTTCCTCCAACTGGAGGTGAAGATGTGGTGGCTTTGGTTTGGTTCTGACATTGTGCCTCCTGCTAGGTTGCGTCTGATGTAGCGATCTGGAGCTTCTCTGCTGATGGCTGGAAGAAGACCAAGTCCTGTGTTGGAAGTTGCGTCTATGGAAATCCCGTCTGGGACCTTTACCTTGGTGTAGGAAGGCCCCTTTGCCGCCAATGACTTCTGAAATTATTTGTGTCAGTTCTGGGCCAAAGAGTTGTGTTCCCATAAACTTTAGTGATGTTAACTTTAGTGATGTTGAGGCTTTGGCCGCTAGCTTTGCTGTGTCTACTGCTGCTTCACCTGGAAATTAAAGGGTCGATCTGTTCATTTCTAATTCCTCAGTAAATTGATCTGGGGAGGTAGAAGGTTTTTTTTTTTTATTAATTCCTGGAACCAGAATTTAACCATTTTGGCTACTGTGGTAGCTGCTGTGCTTTGGAAGTTGCTCTTAAGTGCAGAGATCTTTGAGAGATTCAGCGTCCTCCACTGGTAAGGTAGTGTTTCGTGCTAGTCTAACAATAGGTGGGTCTACCTTGAAAATCTTGTCCCAGAGCTTGTAATAATCTGGTAAGGCATATGTATTGAAAAACCTATTGGGAATATTGGTTTTCCTCTCTGGCTTAATCCATTCTGTCTCAATGTGTTTCACAATAGCTTTACAGACTGTAAATGCTTTAGGTTTCTTTGATGTGTTACCCAACACTATCAGACTTGGACAATGCCATCTGTTCTTCTTTGATTTCCAGGGTGGCAAATATATCTCTTAATATATTCTTTGTTGCTACTGGCTGCCTCGTTGGCTCAGTTGCATTGATACCTTGGTTCTCAGATGAAGGGTACTCTTCTGAGTCCATAGTACTACATTCCCCTGAGGACTGATAAGACTGAGTATCGTAGCCTGGATGGGAAGTAGGGGAGGAAGAGCGTTCGTGCTTCCTCTTACTGGGTTCAGCAACTGATTGTGCCGAGACTGTTTGAGTGACAGAAGTATTAATTGTGGACTGAATCCATGACATAAAAGGTCAATAGCTGGTGGTAATGGATTTTATGCTGGCCCCGCAGTGATTGTGTGGGTTGCCTGTGAGGGCTGAGCTGTAGGTTGAGGCTCCTGAGGAGCATGAACCTTTGCCATAGTAGTTATATTAGAATTAGATTCTGTAATATTCTTCTTTAGCTTTAACTTTATGGAACAATTCCTCCTGACTAGCCATGTTGTACTAGGTCATATTAAGGAGGTTTTACCTAGTGTGTAGAAGCCAGTCAAATAATTATCACCCAGATACAGGCTTGCTATTTCAATAATGGTGCAGGTCCTCCGTTACACTGTGCGCCTTGCTCAGAGCACGTGTGCCAGAAACTGACAGCGGAAGTGCATGCTTAGCGGAAGGGCCATTTACGGCGCTGAGGCATGAAATGAACGCGCACAGATCTTTCCAACATGTGCACCATTGTCTCTGCACCTGTGCTTTTGTGTGCCGTATGTAGCAAGATCAAGGGGCTCAACCCAAGTTGACCGGAGAGCTCACTCTACGCCACTGTGTGGAATACTAGTGCCAGCAGTGTGGCTCATGTCCAGGGCTCAACCTGGGAGGACATCCCACCTGTATGAAGATTCACCAGTCCTACTCCTAGGCACACGAGTCTTGTACTAAATTAGATAGACCCCAGTCCCTCGGTAGCAACCTTCCTAGTAGAAAGGGAGCACTCGCCTGGGGCTCTACCTAGGGAAGATATCCCTATGTATGGGAGCAGACATTAAAGGCTCAACCATCCAGTGTCTTTATCCATATGCAACGAAATTAAATAGTGGATAATAATAATAATAAATAAAATAGTAATAATAATGAAATAGAGAAAGGAAAGGAGAAGTTGCTGCCTACAAGGCAGGACAAACTGAAAAAATTGGAGGAGGAGGTGGAGCGAGGAGGAAGAAGAAGATTGGAGAAAAGTTCTTTCAGTTTGTCCTGCCTCTAGAGAGGATCAACTGAACCACAGTCATCCTGCACTGACAGGTAGGGTAGACTGAGAAAGTATTAGTATGTTCAGTGGCGGGCCAGGCTGGCTGGGCGCCCTAGGCAACCTAGCCGGCCAACTCGCCCCTCACCTTCCCCAGTCCCTCGCCCGCATGCATGGTGGCGTTGCATGTGCACTGACTTCATGCACGTACGTTCTTCCTATGGGCGAGCGCAAGCTGGGTGGTTGGTGTGTCTGGTCTAGGGGTAGGCAGAAGAGGTAGCTGGCAAGCGACCCTCAATCATTGAGCCCTAGGCTGTTCCGGCCCTGAGTATGATTGTCAATATGATAGTAAGGG
Source organism: Xenopus laevis (assembly GCF_017654675.1). Taxonomy (NCBI): domain Eukaryota; kingdom Metazoa; phylum Chordata; class Amphibia; order Anura; family Pipidae; genus Xenopus; species Xenopus laevis. The sequence continues at coordinate 74,391,240 of NC_054373.1, read as the reverse complement.
AGCTTTGGTATATGAGCGAGTATGAAAGTATGAGAAGGGGAGTATGATAAGTAAGTGTATGGGACCATGTGAATATGTATTAGTATGTGAGTATGTATGTGTCAGTATGAGAGTATGTGCTAATTAGTATATGAATACGAGTATAAGTAGCCAAGTATGTAAATAAATGTATGAGGGTATGACAGTATGTTATAGGGACTGTGTAAGTAAAAGAGTATTAGTATGTAAGTTTGATGGTCAGTATGAAATTATTAGAATATAGATATTATGAGTATGAGTGTATGAAATAGGAGAGTATAGTATTGGAGTATGACAGTATGTTATGGGACTGTGTGAGTATGAGAGTAATAGTATTCGAGTATGTGTATGAGTATGAGATTATGTGTTTATGAGTGTTATGAGTTTTAGAATTTATTTTATAAAATGTTGCTACGTGACAAAGTAACAGCTCAATTGCAGAACCTAATAACCAACAGCTAGCTAGAAAGGAAATTTAGATTTCAATGGTCATTAAATTGTGGAAATTAAGAAATTAAGTTGCTTAAAGATAAGTCTGATTAGAGACAAACATTTCTTTTAGCATTAGACCCTCTTTGTTGGTCCTGAATGAACCAATACCCTGTCCAGCTTGGTTTTCTGTTTCTGCCCCCTGCAGAGTGCCAAAAAAACCTGAAGCAATATTAAGTTAATTTGCATATCAGTGTTCCAATCGGACCAATGACATGCAAATGAAAGGGACAAGCGCAGTAACACTGGACCCCAAAATGACTACTTTGTCATCCTTTTTTTTTTTATTTGAAAGGAAAAGATTAACTCTTAAGATAAATTAAATAAATGCTGAGACTCTACAGCCACACAAGGAATGTTAATCAATTATAAAGAAAAAAAGAGAGAAAGAAAAAGAACCTTGTTTTGTGACTGTATCAATTCACCAGACCTCTATATATCGAACACTTCCCTTATTTATCACAAAGATAATTTAGTTTCAATTTGTTGTATGGTTTAGAAAAGGATACCCTTATCTTATTTAGATTACCTGACTTGATACTTTGTTTCCAGTCTTTAAGATAAACTGATAACAGGCTATAAAATTACAATGTTGCTTATTGTTAGGATTAGGTAAATTTAACTTCTCCCTGCTAAATATAACGTGCCACGTGCAACATTCACCTTCAAAGAACCCACAATAAACGTTTTTAAATGAAAAGAAACTTGTCAATTAATATCGTTGTTATTTTATTCAGGTTTAACCCACAACGTCAATAACCACTGTAGATAAAATTAGGAGTTAAATCACTCCCGATTCAATCAATTTAATTCATTTAAGGTGCCAGTATTATATAAAAATTTCAATTCATTCATAAGTTAATTACATTCACTCTCAACGTTTTTGTCAATGAACTTAACCAATAAATAGCTTTGTTGTTACAATTCATTAAATGCACAGTGTAAAGTGACCTGTGCAATCGATTGTGCTTAAGATTTTTAAATTAATCGGATGTGTTCTAATTTATAAAGTGCCGTGTGCAATCAATTAATTTACCAATTCATTTAGTCTAAAGTATACCATTTCAAAGTGACTTGTGCATAAATTAACTAAAATCTAAAAGTTAATTAATATGATCACAATTAAGAACCCTTGGTTATCAACCTTTTAATTAAAAGTTGAGATAAGGTGAAAACTGTATAGAGGGTGGAGTTGCTCCCAAGATTATAGCTAATAGAGCACCACAAAGATGTAGAACGGCAGGAACTGTAAGGCTGCGGTCTCAATTGTACCTTCCAGTAGAAATCCTAGAGGGGGCGGGCCCTGGTGCGTGACGCGCAGCCGGGCCCCGCCCCCTCCGTACGGCCACATTTGGAGCGGCGAACGGACTGCCGGGGGGCCCTGAGGGGGTGTGGGCACTGGCCTGCTCGCACCCCCTGCTCCCCCGGTAGTTCCGCCACTGGTACCTTCCTATGTGTATTGGAAGAGGCTAGCTTAACCTACAAAACCGCAAACCCCACAGTCCTTGGAATAGAAGATAGATAAGTAAAAGAGTCTGAGAATATTATTAATAAAAGTTTTCCGATAGTCTCAATCCCACCCCACCATCCGGTGATTTTAAACTAAAATCAAGGGTCCACTGTAGCAAGCTAGGGAGGAATTGGGAGATTTTTTTAGGATTGGCAAAGAGGAGATGTACCCTCATATCCCTCTTATATTATAAAGAAACCTTTTCACTTCAATGGCTTCTTTCTATGAGAATTACATCATAATGCATTTTAAAAAAAACATATGCAAGCAGATATTCACAAAAGTAAAGTTGGATATAAAAGAATTATTAACAGATGTAATGTGCATTTATTAGAAATGCTTTTTAGACCATTCTGCATTCCTGTGCATATCTATTTCTTTCAGCCATTAGTACTTTCATGTACTGTACTGCCATTTTGCTACCTGCTTGAAGTTTACCCTATTAAGCCCTGGGTAAGCACATGCACAGTACAAAACTCCTTCAGTGATTACTTTATTGTATGTGGGTTTGGCTTAATCACCCCAGGAATTACCGTAAGCAATTGATGGTGGGACAACACCCTGAGAACTTCTAGGCCAGAATAACTAAAAACACTGGAAGAAATGTTTTGCTGCTTTACCCTATGAATACGTGTAGTAACCACACTTGCATAAGTCAGGCCACATATTGCAATGTAAAATCATGGAAATGTAACATGTGTTATATATAAGTGAATCCACAAACAAACAAACATTTTAGGTCACTGTAGTGCCAAAAACTGGGTGTTTTAATTTAAAAATGTGTCTTCACTAGGATAGCACCCGTGTCCCATTATGAAACCAAAATATCTACGAACGTCAAACTCTAGCAACAAAGTAATACTTACGCCGGCACTCTGGGATAGGAGGCTCCCAAACGTTCTTGACTGTGCATGTTACTGTGTCAGGTCCAGTGAGCTCAAAACCATCATTACACTGAAAGGTAACAGCATAATTTAGTTTGTATGGACCAGTAAACCCTGATGTCTTCTTTCCATTTTCAACACGGGGATTGTCACATACAACATCTACAGAAACAGAAATAACTTTAGCTTTAACCCCTTCAACCCCTGCTTTCGAAGTTTTATACTATAGTTAAGCATGCAAAATAATGAAAAAATGTTTTACTGTGCTGTTTAAAGTGAACATTATGCTTCCCTTTACTAATGGATTCCTTACTAGCAGCCCAACCAACAGCCAAAGTGCATCTTGATGGAAGACACATTACCTTCCCCCACAATGCCATTTCCTGGTGCACCCACAGGCAGCAACCAGGCCAAGTCTAAGACTATGATTAAGTGCACTATAGCATGAAATGTGTAAGGCTATTTCAGTACCCGACAGGTTTTTGCAAAAAATAATTATTTTCCTTTATAGTTTGTGGGACCTGTATGTGCCTGCTATGTATTCTATGAAATATAGATTACCTCCTAAATGTTAAAGTCTGGAGCATGGCCTTACTTACATTCAAAGGAACTACACCAAGTCACTGGTTCAGGTATGTAGATGACACCTGGGTTAAAAGCTTTTACATTTCTTTTTTAGGTAATACAATGAGAAGCGTATTGATGTAAAATCATTTTAAATGACAACCATTTCTGTTCTGAAGTAATGTTTTTAGGGTGCTAAATGTTGTCTTCCTGAAACTTTTTTGTGCTGGGTCAGGAGGAATTGTTGATGATGCAAATCTGCGCTCTGGCAGTTTTGTGGCAAAGGTAATGCTGTAGACTTGATCAAAGATTTACAGTACCCATCTGTCTGTTATGGAATTTCCCAAACCTGTCCAAAGTCGCCCCAACCTTCCTCCAACTGGAGGTGAAGATGTGGTGGCTTTGGTTTGGTTCTGACATTGTGCCTCCTGCTAGGTTGCGTCTGATGTAGCGATCTGGAGCTTCTCTGCTGATGGCTGGAAGAAGACCAAGTCCTGTGTTGGAAGTTGCGTCTATGGAAATCCCGTCTGGGACCTTTACCTTGGTGTAGGAAGGCCCCTTTGCCGCCAATGACTTCTGAAATTATTTGTGTCAGTTCTGGGCCAAAGAGTTGTGTGCCCATAAACTTTAGTGATGTTAACTTTAGTGATGTTGAGGCTTTGGCCGCTAGCTTTGCTGTGTCTACTGCTGCTTCACCTGGAAATTAAAGGGTCGATCTGTTCATTTCTAATTCCTCAGTAAATTGATCTGGGGAGGTAGAAGGTTTTTTTTTTTATTAATTCCTGGAACCAGAATTTAACCATTTTGGCTACTGTGGTAGCTGCTGTGCTTTGGAAGTTGCTCTTAAGTGCAGAGTATATCTTTTTGTTCATTGGATCTTTGAGAGATTCAGCGTCCTCCACTGGTAAGGTAGTGTTTCGTGCTAGTCTAACAATAGGTGGGTCTACCTTGAAAATCTTGTCCCAGAGCTTGTAATAATCTGGTAAGGCATATGTATTTAAAAACCTATTGGGAATATTGGTTTTCCTCTCTGGCTTAATCCATTCTGTCTCAATGTGTTTCACAATAGCTTTACAGACTGTAAATGCTTTAGGTTTCTTTGATGTGTTACCCAACACTATCAGACTTGGACAATGCCATCTGTTCTTCTTTGATTTCCAGGGTGGCAAATATATCTCTTAATATATTCTTTGTTGCTACTGGCTGCCTCATTGGCTCAGCTGCATTGATACCTTGGTTCTCAGATGAAGGGTACTCTTCTGAGTCCATAGTACTACATTCCCCTGAGGACTGATAAGACTGAGTATCGTAGCCAGGATGGGAAGTAGGGGAGGAAGAGCGTTCGTGCTTCCTCTTACTGGGTTCAGCAACTGATTGTGCCGAGACTGTTTGAGTGACAGAAGTATTAATTGTGGACTGAATCCATGACATAAAAGGTCAATAGCTGGTGGTAATGGATTTTATGCTGGCCCCGCAGTGATTGTGTGGGTTGCCTGTGAGGGCTGAGCTGTAGGTTGAGGCTCCTGAGGAGCATGAACCTTTGCCATAGTATGACCAGTGATTACTTTATTGTATGTGGGTTTGGCTTAATCACCCCAGGAATTACCGTAAGCAATTGATGGTGGGACAACACCCTGAGAACTTCTAGGCCAGAATAACTAAAAACACTGGAAGAAATGTTTTGCTGCTTTACCCTATGAATACGTGTAGTAACCACACTTGCATAAGTCAGGCCACATATTGCAATGTAAAATCATGGAAATGTAACATGTGTTATATATTAGTGAATCCACAAACAAACAAACATTTTAGGTCACTGTAGTGCCAAAAACTGGGTGTTTTAATTTAAAAATGTGTCTTCACTAGGATAGCACCCGTGTCCCATTATGAAACCAAAATATCTACGAACGTCAAACTCTAGCAACAAAGTAATACTTACGCCGGCACTCTGGGATAGGAGGCTCCCAAACGTTGTTGACTGTGCATGTTACTGTGTCAGGTCCAGTGAGCTCAAAACCATCATTACACTGAAAGGTAACAGCATAATTTAGTTTGTATGGACCAGTAAACCCTGATGTCTTCTTTCCATTTTCAACACGGGGATTGTCACATACAACATCTACAGAAACAGAAATAACTTTAGCTTTAACCCCTTCAACCCCTGCTTTCGAAGTTTTATACTATAGTTAAGCATGCAAAATAATGAAAAAATGTTTTACTGTGCTGTTTAAAGTGAACATTATTCTTCCCTTTACTAATGGATTCCTTACTAGCAGCCCAACCAACAGCCAAAGTGCATCTTGATGGAAGACACATTACCTTCCCCCACAATGCCATTTCCTGGTGCACCCACAGGCAGCAACCAGGCCAAGTCTAAGACTATGATTAAGTGCACTATAGCATGAAATGTGTAAGGCTATTTCAGTACCCGACAGGTTTTTGCAAAAAATAATTATTTTCCTTTATAGTTTGTGGGACCTGTATGTGCCTGCTATGTATTCTATGAAATATAGATTACCTCCTAAATGTTAAAGTCTGGAGCATGGCCTTACTTACATTCAAAGGAACTACACCAAGTCACTGGTTCAGGTATGTAGATGACACCTGGGTTAAAAGCTTTTACATTTCTTTTTTAGGTAATACAATGAGAAGCGTATTGATTTAAAATCATTTTAAATGACAACCATTTCTGTTCTGAAGTAATGTTTTTAGGGTGCTAAATGTTGTCTTCCTGAAACTTTGATTCTTTGTTGACACATTTGTAATGTTATTAGATAGAAAATTGTTTCCATTAACTGTGCTAGCGGTATTGTTTTTCCAGTTAAATTTGAAGGAAAGGCTTTTACAGAACACATTAATTCAGTGGACAATAACATCAACTTCACAAGGGAAGATGTCCTCGAGAACAAACTTGCCTTTTTGGACTGTTTGATACACATCCAAGAGGGGGTAATTTGAAAACTGAAGTATACAGTTAACCCACTCATATGGATCAATATCTGTTGTTTGATTCCCACCATCCACTGGAACACAAACTGGGTGTCATTAGAACTCTGCACCATAGGGCGGAATGTGTGGCAACTGATACAGAGTCCAAAGACAAAGAGCAAAAACATCTAAGAGGAGCTTTGAAAGCATGTGGCTACCCAGACTGAGCCTTTGTCAAAACAGCAGCAACCAAGCACCAACAGGAACACCAATAGAAATAACCGCCCAGAAATTCAGGAGGATTTTCAACAAACACCACGTCCCTGTGTGCAACACATGGAGACAAAAACTGGTACACACAAAGGATCCAACACCAAAAGAAAAACAAAGCAATTTTGTATATGGAGTCCAGTGTAGTGAGGAGTGCATAGATCTGTACATTGGGGAGACAAAAACAACTGCTCACGAAGCGAATGGCTCAGCATAGGAGGGCGAACTCTACAGGGCAAGACTCAGCACAAAGTCTTTCCTTCTCCTTTAATATCTGGGTAATTAAAATCCCCTAATAATAAGATTTGCCCCAACCTTGCAGACACTTATATTTGCAACAGGACCGGAGCCTGTTTGCCCCACTTGTGCAGCAATAACTGCAGCTAAACATGTTGGGTAACTGTAGATTAGTCTGGCACATCAGTTTGGAGGAAATATAATCCATTCCTAAACTGACTGTTTTGGGTCCTTCAACAACATTTCTATAGGTTCAGACTTTGAATCAGCCATTTCAAAAACCTTACATTTCTAAATTCTATTGTAAATTGACTGCTGTGGTTAATGTTGGTTTTCTGCATGACCCACTTTCTCTTGAAGTGATGCTGACACTAAAAAAAAAAATACTTTTTAAAATATTAATGTACTTTTAAAGTTACCTATATGTCATGTTGATCGGTTTGTTTTTGTATCTTATTGTTAGTTGAAGTTTCTAAGCCTGACTGTTTTGTCAACCTGACCCTCAACTCATCTCAGCCTGTCAGTTAGAGTTTTTAATGCTAAAAGACTCCTGCTGCACAAATATGGCAGCCCCCTCATACAGGAACATGGGGCATCAGACAGGTAATGTAAAAGTTGTGCAAATACTTTTAAGGCAAAGTTATAAGTAGCTTTCAATGGCAATTTTATGATAAATGTAAAAAAAAAAAAAGAGTTAAATTTTGTGTCAGTATCTCTTTGAGCTTTATGGACTGATACCCTGAGATTTTCCAGAATTTGCTGATATAATTCAGAATGCTTTGTTCCATTAATGAAGGCAAGTTGTCCTGCTCCAGACGCACCAATGCCCAAACTATGATATTGCTACAACCTTGTTTCACAGATTAAATATTCTGGAATTCATTGTTCTCCTTTTGCAGGGGTGCTGCTGCAATGAGTCAAGTTGAGAAACTCAGGTCAGACGGCAGCAGCCCACAAATTAACAGGGGCGGTAAAAAGCCGCTTATGGTAACTTTAAGAGCCACATTTCCGGTTATTAAAGCAGAAATGCAGCTCTTCTAGTGCAAAAAACACAATTTTGCTCACTGCACTAGCGATATGGCCCTCAGGCAGCGAAGGGGGCAGAGTCACCCGATGCCTTTTGTCAAACATAACATTTTAATTGTAGCCAAATAGTTTTATTTTGGACTTACCCACCACAAAATATTTAGCACTTTAGCAAACTGTACATTGAAGCATTTTTGTATAGTACTGGCTTTCTCCTTGCAACCGTGCCATAAACACAATAGTTTTTCAGTGTTCTTCTGATGGTGAACTCATGAATACTGAAATTACCTAGTCCAAGGGATGCCTTTGGTCCTTAAATATTAGCTTCTGTGATATTTTCCAGGGTATTACACCCTTGCTTTTGGTGAGACCTTTGCAGATAGACACAGGGCCAGATTTACAAAGTGGCCACCCCTAGGCCCACTACCGTTCGTCGCCCCTGTCCCCTCCAGGGGGATAGGAGCAATGGTGATTGGTGCATGTGAAATTTTAAAAATTATTGTATCTCCAGCGCATCCCCAGTGTTTTTGAACCACTGTGGGTGTGGTTGGGCAGCATGCCGCCCCCCTAAAATCCTGCCGCCCTAGGTGGCCTTTCCACAAATCTGGGCCTGGGTAGACCACTTCTTGGAAATGTCACAGTAGTGTTGAATGTTAGTTTACAAAATAGTTTCTAAAAATTTGGACAATTTAATACTTTTCAGCCTAATGAACATCTTGCATGAATATATATATATATATATATATATATATATATATATATATATATATATATATATATATATATATATATATATATATATATATATATATATATATATATATATATATATATATATATGAAGAAATATTGCAAATTCAAACAGGATCACAACATTCCAAGTGCCACTGTAAGCTATGTTTTTGGTTTATATTTGCCAATTGATGTTTTTATAATTATTTTTAACCCATTTTAGGTTGCATGTATTATGTATCTATCAATGTCTCCAAAAGCCTAACATGCATGCCCGTTTTTATTATTATTTTTAACACATTTTAGGTTGCATGTATTATGTATCCAACAAGGTCTCCAAAAGTGTAACATACATGACTCTTTATAAAGTAAATGTTTTAGGGGCCTGTACGATACATAATAATCGGCAAAGAGCTTTTGCAGAGGCTGGAATGTCAGCTATAAAAATGTATATGAACTATTTATATTTTGTGGACTCTACATGACATACAGTTGAGAAATACTATGCATTCAATAAAACTGCTCAGCATTTATATTTATATGATGTTTTATCAAAGAACATGTGGGATGCATTTGAATGCAAATGTTTGGGCACCTGTGCCAAATTATATATTTGGTTAATTTTATAAATGAAAAGTAGAAAACAACCACTTAAATCAGTGTTACAAAATATTACAATATTACAAATATGCTATATACTGATTTAATAGGGGTGTCAAAACCTTTTGCATATGGCACAGTTCCTATTTTTCAAAGCTATAAATTATGCAAAGAGTCAAGCAAATTAAAATTTTATACATTTTCTCTGTAATAATAATAAACCACTATCTCTTGCATTTGATTTTAACTAAGCTGCATAAATTAATATTGGTGGCTAAACAATCTTATTGAGTTTATTTAATCTTTAAATGTTTTTTTAGCACATTTAAGGCATGGTGATCCATTTTACAAATAAACCCTTCTAGAAAAACCCAGTTTCCAATATATATATTTTGTGGAGGAAAAAAAGGTTTTCAAAAAAGTAATTTAATGTAAATTGTACTATTCATAAAATCACCTATGAAGCGGAGATGAACAGTTTAGTAATAAAAGTTTTTCACCTCTGCAGTTTGGCTCTTCAGAACTCCAATTTCCATGAGCTGTGCAAACTAAAGCTGCGGTACCAACAAGTGTCAAGCCCTTGTTGCATTTAAAGGTAACAGTATTCTGGTATAGGTAATCATCTTTTTGGGGTGAAAAGTCTCCATCAGTAATAGCAGTAGGAGGAGGACACATCTGTGCTATAAAAAAAAAAAAAAATGTTGCATTTATCGGCACTCACCACTCCCAAGGTTAATTGCCGGGTGCTCACAATAATACTTAAATCCAAAGGGTAGAATGCACTCACGGCATGAAATGGTTCATAAAAAAAGATAAGTCTTTTACTCCTACCACATACCAACGCGTTTCGGTCCACACAGGACTTTCTTTTTTATGAACAATTTGATGCCGTGAGTGCTTTCTACGCTTTGGATAGATTATATATATATATATATATATATATATATATATATATATATATATATATATATATATATATATATATATATATATATATATATATATATATATATATATATATATATATATATAAAATGTTGTGGTAGAATGACCACAGAGTGTAAAAATTTGTGTCTTGTCTTTAATTTCTCCCCTGTAGAAGTTAAAAGCTGCAAGGGAGATGTGTCTCAACAGAGAATGGTGGGCTACCAGTCGGAGGGGCAGAATATAATGTAAGTTAATGAAACATAACAGCTACAAACTACATGCATTCAACTGTCAGATGAAGACGCCAGCGTGCAGTGTCTTCATCCGACAGATGCATGTAGTTTGTAGCTGCAATGTTTCGTTAACTTACATTATATTCTGCCCCTCCGACTGGTCCCCCGCATTTCATCTCAGCGTGTCGGATCTGAAGACATTGTGCAGTGGAGTTTGTGCCTAAAGGATTTTGCTGGCTGGCCCTGGAAGCAATAGTGTTCGGGAAGGAACAGGCAATCCATTCCAGTGATCCAGTTTGCATGTTGGAGTTTACTTTCCACAGCTTGTCACATATGGTGTTCTGATGCAGGAAGAAAGGAGCATTTAAAAAGACATACACATGCTTAAAGGGCTGATGAGCCATTGCACATAGACTGTGCTAAAATGGCAATTGGTGCTGCTATTTGTGTGCTTCAGCTGTTCAGCAGGAGGCAACAAGAGCAGAAATATGGCGACGGATGGAGGCAGTTTACACAGAACAAGCATGCCCCAGACCAGTTTGTGAATGTTCCAGAGGTGTCTGGTAAGACTGTTCCTGGGGTGATGGGAGCTGGGAAATAGGGTATGAAATGTGAAAGGCGGAATACCAGGTGGTCTGTATGCCTATTCTTTTAACATGATTTTTGAATAAAAACTAGCTTTTTATGGTATTATGGGGATATAATAGTCATGCTGGGGTCCTCTAGTGACCAAATAGAGGTAAAGCCTCAAAAAATCTAAAAAAAAAAAAAAAATCCCACAGACATGCTATTATGATAAAAAAAAATATTTTTATTACATCATTCTAAAATATCAAACAATCCCCACATGGAGCCTAACGCGTTTCATGCTTACCTAGCACTTAACTGGAACAAGGTGAGGTAGAGTACACTCTTGAATCACTTTCAGTGTAGTAGCCTGGTGCACAGTGTAGAGGGTACGGCAACCCCCAACAGAGTCATTAGAGTAGAGATTCACTGGCATACAGGGCGATTGCAATGCAGGGTTACCCCTTGCTGTTTATTTGTGCGAACATGCAACGTTTCGGGGCGAAACCCTTTATCAAGCATACAAAATGACCAATGTGCAGACAATATAAAACGTGACCAATTGAAATAATTAACATACAAAATTGAAAACCCCACCCTCCAATTTACCAGCCAAGTGTGTAGACCAGACAGACATCATATAATAAATTTAAAAGTTTTGAGTCCAATCAAAAAATGCTTCCATTAAAAAGGCTTGCAATAGTGGGTGAATTGTCCAAATGTGCAAAATTGTTTAATCCCTCCAGCGTGTTAAAAAGAACTGTGTATCTAGCAAAAAGATAAATGAGATACAAAGTGACCAGGCAAGAGCCTGTTTTTTAAAGGAGACATTACATATAACCTTCAAATTCAGATATATTACTCATCCTTCCTCAAAAGATGTAATGATGCAGAAATAAAAATGTTTTGAAAGCATTTTACCTCCTAGAACTTTCATTATATCAGAGCTGCAGAGAGAACCTCTCTGCTCGGTGTCTAGGCTGAAATGAAGAGTGGGAGTGTCTGTTCATTCTCTCACAGGAAATGGTCACAGCACTGACTGACAGGCTGAACTCTGGAGCTGTAGCAGCCAAACTCCTCCCCTCCCACCCTCTGTCCTGTGTGTTTCCAGCCTGCAGATATGCTGTTGCCTGATCATTCACTTATAACTATATATCTTACATGCTGTGGTAGAGTGACTAGGAAAAGGTGGAAAAAGGTCACTCTAGCCTTTAATTTCGCCCCAGGTACTGAGTTAGGCTCCAGGAAGGGAGTTATGAAACAGAGAATTAGCGCTCTGTTTAAAGACTTTAGTAGTCAGGGACTCCATTCCGCAGATCCAGTCCAGAGATTGGAGTTCACCTTCCACAGGAAAGCTGTCCTGTGGAAAGACTATTTAAAGTTAATTAGAATGGGAGAGTGTGTCTCTCAACAGGGCACGGCAGGTAGGAGACCTGGCTGTGTTAGGAACTCCCAGAGGAGCTGGGAGTGCCGCCTGTTCCTGCATGAAGCAGAGGGAGCCTGTGCCTGTGACTAAGAGCCAGATTTGTTGTCTGTGTGGGACATGGAGTGAACCTTTTAGCCTCCTGGCTTTTCCTCAAAGACTGTGAGTACAGGGGTGAGCCATAACAATTGTTTTGTTTGCTGGTAGTCCACAAGGGGCCCAGCCTAGTCAGGGACTGCTCCAGAGTTGGAAGGTAGTGCCCAGTGGGCTAGGTTTTTATTTTATTATTTGTTTGAATGATAAAATGGTCACCCATGTGTCTGTGGACAATACACTGTTTGTTTACAGTTGGAAAATAAACATGTGTTTTCCTTGAAGAAGCTGTGTGTTCCTGTCTTTATACTCCTTTCTTCTATGCTGCCTGCTCACCATAGACTAATCCACCTAAAAGTTACGTGTTCAAGCCGCCAGCTTTCCACAATGCTCAACATAAATCAATAGATGTGAAGGTTAATACAAACTGTAATAGTAATGTAATAGTAATATTTTCTTTTATTTAAAGTACAACAGTATTGTCCTGTGTTCCACAGCAAATAGGCATCAGTCACACATGTACCTGCCCAACTGGACATAATCTATAGTCCATAATATATTGTTATACACTATCCATCTCCCTGCCTCTATTACATTATAAAAGTTATACAGACAGTGTACATTTGCATTTACTGGTATGATATTCCAGAACAGCAGCTGTAGGTTTGTTTTCCTTCATATTGATATATGACCAGGTGCAGGGAGTTGCAAGGAGAAAAGCAGCTGGAACAATTTATGATCAGGTGCAAGGAGTTGCAAGGGGAAATGCAGCTGTTCTGGAACAATTTATGACCAGGTGCAATGAGTTACAAGGATAAATGCAGCTGTTCTGGGATAATTTATGATTAAGGGCAGGGAGTTGCAAGGAGAAATGCAGCTGTTGTGGAACAGTTTATGGTCAGGTGCAGGGGAATAAATGCAGTTGTTCTGGGATAATTTACGATCAGGTGCAGGGAGTTGCAAGGGGAAATGCAGCTGTTAAGGAACAATTTATAGGGAGGTGCAGGGAGTTGCACGGGAATAAATGCACCTGTTCTGGGATAATTTATGATCAGGTGCAGGGAGTTGCAAGGGGAAATGCAGCTGTTGTGGAACGGTTTATGCTCAGGTGCAGGGAGTTGCAAGGGGAAATGCAGCTGTTGTGGAACAGGTTATGCTCAGGTGCAGTGAGTTGCAAGGGGAAATGCAGCTGTTGTGGAACAATTTATGCTCAGGTGCAGGGAGTTGCAAGGGGTTATGCAGCTGTTGTGGAACAATTTATGATCAGGTGCAGGGAGTTGCAAGGGGAAATGCAGCTGTTGTGGAACAATTTGTGATCAGGTGCAGGGAGTTGCAAGGGGAAATGCAGCTGTTGTGGAACAGTTTATGCTCAGGTGCAGGGAGTTGCAAGGTAAAATGCAGCTGTTGTAGAACAATTTATGATCAGGTGCAGGGAGTTGCAAGGGGAAATGTAGCTGTTGTGGAACAGATTATGCTCAGTTGCAAGGGAATAAATCCAGCTGTTCTGGGATAATTTATGATCAGGTGCAGGGAGTTGCAAGGGGAAATGCAGCTGTTGTGGAACAGTTTATGGTCAGGTGCAGGGATTTGCAAGGGAAAATGCAGCTGTTGTGGAATCGTTTATGCTCAGGTGCAGGGAGTTGCAAGGGGAAATGCAGCTGTTGTGGAACAGGTTATGTTCAGGTGCAGTGAGTTGAAAGGGGAAATGCAGCTGTTGTGGAACAGTTTATGATCAGGTGCAGGGAGTTGCAAGGGAATAAATGCAGAGAGGGGGGTTAAATAAATAGGACAGAGGGAGAGAAAGGATCAGGTAAGAGAAAACAAGCAATAAGGGTTAACAGATGTCTGCAGTGGAGGGACTGAGAGAGACATCATAGACATGCCCACTCCTCCCTTACTGGCTGCTGCTGTATAGCTTATACAGAAAGAGCCGTGGGCTCAGATACTGAAGAGTCTGGGAAAGGAATTTGCAAAGGGGATGGGCCGAGTACAGTTTAAGCTAATACAGACATTTTTTGATCCAAAATGTATTAAAATAAACGATTTCTTCTATTTTAAATTATTTTACATGGTTTGATGCATTGTGAAAATGTATGCTATATGCCCCCTTTAAAAGGTTACAAAAGATCCAATCCAGGAGTCCAAAGGGCTTGAATGAGGAATACAATTTGTCCTGCTTTGTGTAAACATTCTGATAATATATTTGGAAACAATCTGGTTACATATAATTATGTTTCTTTCCTGCTTCTTTACAGATAAGAAAACCCTTTGTAGACCCCAGGGACAGGTACAATTACCTTATCTTTATTAGGGTTAGTTTGTGGCTAGAAACATGTTACATTTTAACCTTTTTAATCTTTTTGTAACCTTTTAAAAAACAGGCTTTTGCCTGGTCACTTTGTATCTCTTTTATCTTTCTTCTACTTAAAGGAAAACTATACCCCCCAAACAATATAGGTCTCTATTAAAAGATACTGAGTAAAACAGCTCATGTGTAAAACCCTGCTTCATGTAAATGAACCATTATCATAATAATATACTTTTTTAGTAGTATGTGCCATGAGGTAATCATAAATAGAAAATTGCCATTTTAAAAAATAAGGGCCACCCCCTGAGATCGTAAGATTCACTGTGCACACATACAAACCACATGTAAGGTCACATGAGCCAATTAACAGACAGAGTTCTGCCTTTTGCTTCCTCACTTCTTCCTGTTACAGTTAGTGTTGTAGTATTTCTGGTCAGGTGATCTCTGAGGCAGCACAGATAGAGTCACGAAATGGTGGTTCAAGGCAAGAGATGTAAAAGGGCAATATTTATGTAAATATATATTCCAGTTTGGGAAGATTCTTTAATATGTCATTCAATTTGATATAAACTGTTGCTTAAGTATTCATTTTGGGGGTATAGTTTTCCTTTAAACAGTTCTTTTTAATACGCTGGAGGGATTAAACGATTTTGCACATTTGGACAATTCACCCACTATTGCAAGCCTTTTTTATGGAAGCATTTTTTGATTGGACTCAAAAAAACTTTTAAAATGTATTATTATACAATGTCTGATTGGTCGACACACTGGTAAATTGGAGGGTGGGGTTTTCAAATTTTTATGTTAATTATTTCAATTGGTCACGTTTTATATTGTCTGCACATTGGTCATTTTGTATGCTTGATAAAGGGTTTCGCCCCGAAATATTGCACGTTCGCACAAATAAACAGCAAGGGGTAACCCTGAATTGTAATCGCCCTGTGTGCCAGTGTATCTCTACTCTACTTACCTAGCACTTAGTCATAGGCATGAGATTGTGCTAGGTAAGAAAGTGCTAGTTAAGCATGAAACGCGTTGGGCTCCATGTGGGGATTGTTTGATCATTTAGAATGATTTAATAAAAATATTTTTTTTTTATCATAATAGCATGTCTGTGGGATTTATTTGAATTTTTTTTTATAATAAAATAGTACCTTTTACTTGATCCTAAGGTATAATTAATCCTTATTGGATGGAAAACCAAGGTGTTTAAAGGATTTTCTTTAAAATCCAACTTACAGTAAGATACATTATCTGGAAAACCCCAGGTCCCAAGCATTCTGGATAACAGGTCCCATACCTGTATACATAATTAACACGTGTTTACCTTCACATATGGGCACAGTATTACTCCACTCTCCATTAATTTGACAATCCCTATAATTGAGTTTGTTGATGATGTTGTACCTTTAAAGGAAAAAGAGAAATTACTCACTTTGAAATATCAACCATGCTTTACCTTTTCTGATTAACCCTTTTAGTGCAAGACAATTTTTTAAAGGGGATCTATTGTGAAAATTAAAATTTAATACAAGTTTAGTCTTGCTGAATTAGGAAACTTTCTAAATATAATCAATTAAAAATTCTGTACCATTTATGAAATAATCAAGTTCCTCTTCACTCTCCCCCTCTGAGCAACACGTCTCTCTTAATTCTGTCTTCATTCAGTAGGTGGAGTCAGTTTTTGATTGACAGTTAAGTCCAATACGTCCTCTGGGGGGGTCGCACCCTTAACCCAGGTGCTCACTCTTTAAAAATAACTGTCTGATGGAACTGATGGAAATCCTGTTTCTCTGCATCCAGAGTCTGTTATTTTGTTATCTTTTGTTTGTGCTGTAGTTGTTTATTTGAGTTATTCTGCTAAGAAAGGAAGCCCCCCTAAAAGACTTATTAGACCGACCTGTCATACAAAATCTGAATCAGACCTCAGCATGAAAAGTGACAGGTTGTAGAGAGAGTGATACTAAAGACTTGATTAAGAACTTGATTTATTAAATTGTACACATTTTTAAAAAAAGTGTTTTATTCTGTTTTCAGTGAGATGAAGCTTAAATTAAACTTTAATTTTGGTGATAGAAAAAAAACTTTAAACTGAATTTACACATTTTCACAGCAGTGACTACAAAGCACATTGGTTAACAAATAAATTAAACGTCATGTAAACCCTACATTCTCCTACCATGTATAAGTTTGACACCTATCCCCCCCACCACCTAAATCGCATCATTTCTACTGCATATATCCTATCTTTTCACCAGTGTCATCACATTTTCTTAAAACAAATACCTGCTTTCACCCAGCGGCCATCTTCCCAGTGACACATGATTATTAACATTCAAATCTGCAACATTTGCACTGTAAAGTTCATGCAATCAAGAATTCAGTAACACTTTTTTTTTTCTTTAAAGTAATCAATTTATAAATGTATTTATTTATTGGTTTCAGAAAAACTACTATAGTTTATATAAATATAGCCATTATGGCAGTCCATCAAAGGAGAAAAGGCTCAGTTTTAGATAGCAGTTAACAGATAAGCTCTGTAGAATAAAATGGGAAATTTTCAGTTATCTAATATTTAACCTGTGCCTTTTCTAATTTTTCCAAACTGAATGGTTGCCCCATGGCAGCAGCTTGTTTTAAAAACTTATAGTAGTGTTTCTGAAGCAAACACATCCGTTTTACTAGCGCAGGGCAACAGTACATCTTAATTACTTTTAAACACTTTCACTTTTCGTTTTTTTTTTTTTGGCACATGGGGAGATTTAGTCACCAACAATAAATTTTCATTACTGCGGGCAACTAAACCACCCAAATGCCTTCCCATCTGCAAGAATTTGAATCACCGATGGGATGGCGTAAGCGGCGGTTTTCTAAAGTCGCCCGAAGTCTTTTTGGAAGGCAACGTTTATGACATCCTGCCGCCAAAGATTGCAGGTGACAATCTCCCAGTGTGCGTGCCACCACTAAAGATTCAAAAATGGCAGATCACTGATTTTGTGTGTGTGTGTGTGTGTGTGTGTGGGGGGGGGGGGGGGTTACAAGACTTTTAACCCCAGAAAACCATAAGAGTAATTTACAGGTAGAATGCTGTGTATAAATTGAAATTTTAAGTGCAAGGTGCCATGTATCGCCTGCAATGCAGCATTTTCCCCCAGAAAATCCAGCATGCTTGATCTCACAAGGGAGGTATGCATCTGATGCAATTGTGGCTGAAGTGTAAAATTAACTCAATTGCACTAGTACTGCAATGTGAATTGGATACAATTGTGCTGAAGGTTCTCTAAGTCCAGATGGTGTAATATCTGCCGCTCACCTCCAAATAGCTGCGTGTGCTCTTTAAGATGCATGGGCACTGTGGTCAGGGCTGCCATCAGAAATCACAGGGCCCTATACAACCATTTCCTTGGCCCCCTGGACTGCGTCCACCCCACCCACATTGGTGACTAGGGTCCCGATATGTTAATAAAAACAGACATTTTTGGTCATGGGCCCCCCACGTTAATAGAAAAACATTGGTGGTCAGGGCCCCCATAAAAGTAATATTGGTGGTCAGGGCCCCCCATAAAAAAAACATTTGTGGTCAGGGCCCCCCCATTAAAAAATATTGGTGGCTAAGACCCCACATGATAAAGAAAATTGGTGGACAGGGCCTCCCCTTAAATGTCCATGTAAAGAAAATTGTGGCCAGGGTCCCCTCCATACAATAACAGAGACCACAAAGGGTTACCTTTAGGGGGGCCCTGTCATTACTTGATAAGCAGGGGCCAGCTGCTGTCAGTGAGCTGCCAACTTCAGAAGGGAGGAGGGGAGCACATGTAGCTGCATCTTGTTCCAGTGACAACATTTTCTTCCCTTATTGGTCACAGAATTTAAAGTCCCGGTAAAGCTGATTGGATGAGCTGGAGGGGATATTCAAACCTCAGTTACCCAATCCCTGAGCAGCTCAACCTGGACTTAAACTCTGTGATCAATAAGGGAAAGGAATGGACAGAAGATACCTCCCCCTGTGCTCCCGCCCCCACCCTTCCGTAGTCCGCACCTCTCAGAAAGAAGGGGGCCTGGTTAATCAAGTAAGTGAGGCGCAGTTGGCCCCCTTACTCTCCCCCCTGATGGCGGCCCTGACTGTGGCAACTGACACCGGCTGCTTTGAGAACCCTAGAGCTACAGACTAGGCAGTAGAACCAGTGTTCCCCTACGTGAATAGGCACAACAGCATTCTATTAGGAACAGAAGGAAGGCAGCAACACCAAGCACATCTACATGCCAAGTCTAATGTATGGTGAAGCAAGTATTTAATTAATGGGATTTTTCCCAGAACGGACAGTGAGATATTTGGTGATGCAACTACTGCTTGCTAAGTAAATGACCCCTTATATTTTTGCAAAGTAAACATTCTGATTAATCCAAAATTCGTTAATATTTTTTTACTACAAACTATAAAATTCGATTTTCAATAACATTTCTTAAAATCACATTCTAAATGTTAATGAATGTTTCTGAACCCCATTATGCATAGGATTATGAAACATATACCGTATATATACTCGAGTATAAGTCGAGTTTTTCAGCATCCAAAATATGCTGAAAAAGTCTACCTCGGCTTATATAGTCGAGTCAGTGCTGAAAACTCGGCTTATACTCGGCTCATACTGAAGACTTGGCAATCACTATGGGGTGCACAAGGGATTGTGGGCTTTGGAGTTAAAGACTTATGGTGTACGGAGAAGAGAAGCCAATAACTGATACATTGAACTTTACAGACAGTTGAGAATAATACCGTAACAGAAAGAAAAGAAGGCCATATTCTAATTGCATTCTATGGCAGGTGGTAGGAAACGGCTACCTTGCTGCACCTCGTTCCAGACTTTTACTCCACTGTGAAGAGCAAGTATTCTTAACCTCAGTTTACCTACCGTATCTGATCAACGCAACTTGTTTATTAATGACTTGGAGGTGGGCATTGAAAGTTATGTTTCTATTTTTGCAGATGATACTAAATTGTGCAGAACTATAGGTTCCATGCAGGATGCTGCCACTTTGCAGAGTGATCTGTTGGAAAACTGGGCAGCAAACTGGAAAATGAGGTTTAATTTTGATAAATGCAAAGTTATGCACTTTGGCAAAAATAATATGAATGCAAGTTATATACTAAATGGCAGTGTGTTGGGAGTTTCCTTAAATTAGAAGGATCTAGGGGTTTTTGTAGATAACAAGTCTAATTCTGGGCAGTGTCATTCTGTGGCTACTAAAGCAAATAAAGTTCTGTCTTGCATAACAAAGGGCATTAACTCAAGGGATGGAAACATAACTATCCCTCTTTATATGTCCCTGGTGAGGCCTCATCTGGAGTATGCAGTGCAGTTTTGGACTCCAGTCCTTAAGAGGGATATAAATGAGCTGGAGAGAGTGCAGAGACGTGCAACTAAATTGGTTAGAAGGAAGGAAGACTTTAATTATGAGGGTAGACTGTCAAGGTTAGGGTTGTTTTCTCTGGGAAAAAAGGTGCTTGCGAGGGGACATGATTACACTTTACAAGTACATTAGAGGACATTATAGACAAATAGCAGGGGACCCTTTTACCCATAAAGTGGATCACTGTACCAGAGGCCACCCCTTTAGACTAGAAGAAAAGAAACTTTCATTTGAAGCAACGTAGGGGGTTCTTCACAGTCAGGACAGTGAGGTTGTGGAATGCACTGCTTGGTGATTTTGTGATAGCTGATTCAGTTAATGCCTTTAAGAATGGATTGGATGATTTTTTGGACAGACATAATATCAAAAGCTATTGTGATACTAAACTCTATAGTTAATATAGGTATGGGTATATATAATGTATGTGAAAGTCGGAAGGGGTGTATGTATGGATGCTGGGTTTTCATTTGGAGGGGTTGAACTTGATGGACTTTGTCTTTTTTCAACCCAATTTGACTATGTGACTATGTCCCAGACCTTCAAGGTATAGCTCAGTGCCAGATGAGTGTTATGGAGAATTCTCCTATGCAACCTATCTAGCCACGGGAGGTGGATTAGGTAGGTACATGTTGTTGCTGCTCTATCTCAACCCAGGCTTTGTTAACTAAATGAGAGGACCAGTCAATGAGTCTATTTGGGATAGAGGCCTTGTGGTATCAGATGCAATCTGGGAGGCTTAGTTCACCTTCTGCCGTGCTCTATGTAGGGTGGATATTTTAATTCTAGGGGCATCCAAAATGTGCTGAAAAAGTCTACCTCGGCTTATACTCGGGTCAGCGGGCAGTAGCTGAGATTGCAGTCACTTTTAATAATTCCTATACCAACAGTTCACTTGGGGAGAGACTGCAATATCCCACAATGCCCTCTGTTGGTTATATGAAAGAATAACAGTGACTGCAATATCACACAGCGCCATCTGTTGGTTATATGAAAAAATAACAGTGACTGCAATATCACATAACGCCATCTGTTGGTTATTTGAAAGAATAAGTGCGCCCTCTGTTGGTTATATGAAAGATTAACAGTGACTGCAATATCACACAGCGCCCTCTGTTGGTTATATGAAAGAATAACAGTGTGCTCTCTGTTGGTTATATGAAAGAATAACAGTGACTGCACTATCACACAGCACCCTCTGTTGGTTATATGAAAGAATAACAGTGACTTCAATATCACACAGCGCCCTCTGTTGGTTATATTAAAGAATAAGTGCGCCCTCTGTTGGTTATATGAAAGATTAACAGTGACTGCAATATCACACAGCGCCCTCTGTTGGTTATATGAAAGAATAACAGTGCGCCCTCTGTTGGTTATATGAAAGAATAACAGTGACTGCAATATCCCACAGCACCCTCTGTTGGTTATATGAAAGAATAACAGTGACTGCAATATCACACAGCACCCTCTGTTGGTTATATGAAATAATTACAGTGTGCCCTCTGTTGGTTATATGAAAGAATAACAGTGACTGCAATATCACACAGCGCCATCTGTTGGTTATATGAAAGAATAACAGTGACTTCAATATCACACAGTGCCCTCTGTTGGTTATATTAAAGAATAACCGTGACTGCAATATCACACAGCGCCCTCTGTTGGTTATATGAAGGATTAACAGTGATGGCAATATCACACAGCACCCTCTGCACATGGTAGTGGGACAGTGGGACAATGCACACAGTAATCCGTTTGGCAATTCTCTGTCACCATTAACTTTGCAAAGAAGTCCGGTTGATCGCTGGGGGGGGGGTCGCTTTGGCAGAATGTGCGCTGCTGGGAGACAGGGCTGTAGTTGTATCTAGGCTTATACTAGAGTCAATAAGTTTTCCCAGTTTTCGTAGGTAAAATTAGGTACCTCGGCTTATACTCTAGTATATACGGTATGTGTGTCAAGAAGGGTTCCAAGGCCAATATGAAAAGAGTGGAGGACATTGTATGAACAGATTAAGATATGTCTCTGTTTATATGTCTACATACATAATTAATCACAAAAAAAGAAACCTGCTAGTTGATCCAGAGAAAGGCAAAACAACTAAAAGCATAAGCTATGTCCAGTTTTCCACAGGACAGGGATTCAAAAAAAAGAAACCTTACCCTGTATTACATTTAAAGACCACTCTGGAACCAAAAGTCTGGTTTATTGGCTCTTCTATTTGTCCATTCTGTATTTCTCCTGGATTCCCGCACTTTACAGCTGTAGAGAAGAAGTCAGTTTTTACTGAGTAACAAAATGCAAAGTGCAAACATTAAAACCCTCTTAACATCACTGTAGAATAGCATTATATCTAATGACAGCTTTGGACTCTGCACTTCCTTGATATCTTGGGCATCCCACAGGGGCGCAGTTGTTTAACCATGCAATTTGTTAGTTACTCTTAAGCAGAGAAGAGAGCTTTGTCTAAGACTATAAACACAATATGCTTGTACACATTTATACCAGTGACCATATGTTTAACATTTATTTGCAAATAAATAAATTGCATGTTCACATGATGGATGTTTGTAAAGTGTTTATAAATAATGAAATATGGGTTTATATTAATTTTACAGGACATGTCAACCTTTTTTTCAGTATTGGCATGTATAGGTTACCTTAACCCAACCCGAACCGCATTACTTTCGCCTCGAAATTCCCCTCCTGCTCCCTGCACCACTGTGTTCTTTCTCGATCAATGCAAGCATTTATCCGGCTGCCATTTTTTCCGGGTTGCGTGCTTCCTGGTTGTATTGTGCATTTCTGCACTTAAATGGTTATCCTGGTTGTAAAAGGCAGTGTAATAGTTAAACTCTCTGCTCTCTCCCTCACTGCAGTCAGCAAAAGAAATATGTGCTAGGAGCAGGAGGAGCAGAGAGTTCAAGCTTACAAGTCTGAAGTCGGTATAGCAACCACCAATGCTATTTTTTTGATTGGTGGATAGAATTGATAGGTGTGTATTCAGGTTCACTCTACTGCGCATGTGCTAGATTGTTTGAGATGAAGTGCACAAGTGCATATCGCCAAACAGCAGCGCTCTTTCTGAAGGGAGGGGGTTGAGAGGCAGATCGTGGAGGAAAGAAGCAGGAAGCTTAAATCAACTAACCTTCTTAGCGAATTGCTTTTGAAGGACTGGAATACTCGGTATGTGAAGAATGTAATTAGGCTTTTTACTGATTAAATTCTTGATGTGGGGGTTGACATGTCCTTTAAATGTTCAAAAATGGCACAAATGTATATAAAACACAATACTTGCAATTCTAATGCATTCCAATAGATCACAATTTAATCTGAATATGTTTGTGGTGTAAAATGATCTGAACTTTAAGCCTTATCTATCTTTTGAAAAAAAACCTGCTAGCGGCAAATTGAGGTTAACAGATGTGTATATACACATACACATACACATACACATACACATACACATACACTGAAACTAAGAATGCCCTCTATCCCTTTTTTTTACCCTTGGGTCCAGATGTTGCTGGACTACAATTACCAGCATCTAATCTAAGCGTACAACTACATGGGCAATTTAGGTCTGACACCTTGCGTCGAAACGATGCGTCCAGTCGGATGCGCCGGAAATAAGGTAAGGAATAGAAATGACGGATGAAGTCGGAGTATGCATCCGACACGACTGTCGGATGCAGACAGTCGGGTTGTGACGGATGTACGCTGCGACTACATCCGACATTCCTACAACTAACCTTATCCTTGTCGCGGAGAAGAGAAGATGGCACCCGTGAGCTCTGCTGCGCTCACTCTGCATGTGTGGTATTTCTAGAGAGGACAGAATTCAAGGGTAAGACTGTGCAGGGAGGAGGCAGCTAGAAACAGGACGTTGATTGACTGGTAAAAGGAGGGTTGTCACGAGTGGTGCTGAGCAACCGTTTAACCCAGTGATAGGTTAATTCTAGTGGGTGTTAGGTATAGATTATGAACTAAATCAGCAAATGGCTATCTTGCCGTGCTGGTAAATACCAGTTCTGTGGCTAGTTAAGAATTCTAACCCACGGCTTATTTAGCCAGTTCCAACCCCTTCACCCTCATGGTACACCACCTGCTGTAAAGTGCCCTTCAATGGTAGTGCCGTGTTGCTTAGGCACTTAATTACTGCAGAGAGGTAAGGTTCTGGCCCACGGATCAATTCACCACATCCAACCCCTTCACCCTCGTGATGCACCCTCCCGATACGTTTTTACCATTAAAGTCCCTATCAGGTGTCCTGCCTAACTGAAAACTAAAAAGTGCGCCTGACGCGCGTTTCACCCGCCAGTTGCGGGCTTTGTCAAAGGCGATTGTGAGACCGGCGGTGCACTCTTAGAAGTAGCTGCGGATCAGCTAGTACAAAATTGTATAAAATTGTATAACAGTTGCCACAGAATGAGAATTACCCCAACGTTTCAGCTGTTAGCCTTTCTCAAGGGGAATTCTGATATGTACTTCTGTTCACGCTATAAATACCCTGGTTAGATGCATCCAAATTGCCTCAGTTTTAGTGCGCAATGCTCTTCCTGGTATGTGACATGACATCTGCGGACAATCCGTCTGAAGACATGGCGCAGCTCCTTACTCTCATTTGGAACGCAAGCACCCGGAGACATTTGACTCAATACATAAAGCCGTATCTTAGCAATGGCACTACACGTCTCTTTGCTATAGTTTGAAACATGAGCGATAAGGGAATTCTAATCAGGATTCATTTAAAGCTAACTGCATCAACATTATATACCTAAACAGAGATCATTTATAACATAAACACACTTATTTTTCTTTTATGATACTTTATTAAAACATATATTCAACCATTATTGATGGGTATAGCCTGGATTATCCCAAAAAAATTATATAACTATAAAATATATCTCATATCATAAGATCATCGCATCATCAATTAAAGTGCCAGTGCCCAATACTACAACATAAAGTTCATTGTACTTCATAAAATAGCCAATCATTTAATTAAAGTGACAGTGCTCAATCTAAAGTCATAGACTACATAATAGGCTGTTAAGTAGCAATTCATCAATTAAAGTGTTCATCAATTAAGTGTCTCTTCATCACTAAATCGATGTTAACCCTGGATAATACCTTGTTCTCTTATCCCATATATGTGATCAGACCACAGTACTGAAAGTGCAATAAAAATGAATGTCCATATCAAGTCACAATAAAGGTATAGATCTATCTATTGGTTGTATCAACTCCATGTTTGGTCACAATCCCTTAAATAGATTCAATACAGTATAAAATGCAGAAACTCTCTAAAGATAAAAAAATAAAATACAGAATTATATACACTAAATCCAATTCACAACCCAAGCTGAGGTCATGATAAAAATTTTACCATAATGTGTACATTTAGGAGATCAGGAAGATAGTGACAGTTCCCTTTCTTCATTCAATCCATTGGGGGAGAGTGTATTTAATCTAAATATCCATTTTAATTCATGTTGCTTGAGGAGCAATTGTCTGTCACCACCCCGTTTCGGTGTCATCACTTGTTCAATCCCCATAAAACATAATTGGCTCACTTGATGTTTTTCTTGTGCAAAGTGTCTAACAATTGGAGAGGTGCTCACATCATCTGTGTTCTCTATCCTTGATGTTAGGGCTATAGTTGTTTCACCCACATATAATTTCCCACAGGTTCATTTCAAAATGTAAATTACAGACAGATGGACAATTGATATAATCTGTCATTTCGTATCCTCTACCAGTCATGGGATGATAAAACTTGTCAGTTCGCATTGCAAAGTTGCAGTTAACACATCTCCCATATTTATACGTTCCCTTTGTTTTGCTCAGCCATGTACCTTGCTTTTTCGGAGGTTCATTTAGTGCATGGACCAGTAGATCCCTTAGGTTTGTGGCTTGGTTATATGACAATAATAGGAGGACTTTTCACCCAGGGTCTTAACTTCTGATCCATTGACTCATGTGCAATAAATGCCAATGTCTTTATATTAGATTTCTGACATATCCAGAACATATCCGGGAAGAATATGTTTAGTCTTTTACTTAACCAGGCAGTCCGATCTATAGATCACAATAACTTTCTGTTTAGCTTAACCTCTACTCCCAAAATGTTTCAACATTTCCTCTGCTCTCTCATCAAATTTCTCCTCTGAACTAACAATCATCTTGTACTTAATAGCGGAATATATGGTAATCCCTTTATCGTGGCAGGTGGATGAAAACAGTTTGGGTCCAAATACGTCACTCTATCAGTTGGCTTCCTACATATGTCAGTTACAAACTGACCTTCATTAATCTCAACCAAAACATCAAGGAAGTGTACCTTATCCCAGTTGAAGTCTAGCATTCATATAATCTTAAAAAGTATGTAAACGATTCTCTGGTCCCTGCCATACAGAAAAACTGATCATCTATGTACCGGAGCCAGGGACGCACATAGGGCCAATATTCACTCTTCACACAAATTCATTTTCAAAACATGCCATAAAAAGATTGGCATATGCAGGGGCAACATTAGACCCCATTGACATACCCTGGCTCTATTCAAGTATTCAAGTGTGTTTTCAAACACAAAGTTATTCTTTAGAACCCATTCTAGGAATTGAAGCAACATCTTCGCTACGTCACATGGGAGTTGTAGTTCTTGTATAGTTTTCATCATAGTTTCTATACCCAAATCATGTGGGATAGATGTATACAAAGTTGCAACATCCATTGTACATAGTGCATTATCTGGGACCCCACTGATCAAATTTAATTTGTTAATAAAATCTGTGGTATCTCTCACATGAGATCTAGTACGTACCGCCACTGGATTTTAAACATTGTCAATTAGGGTAGCCATAAGTTGAAATATTTATGACATCCCTGCTATGAATGGTCTTCCTGGCGGTCTCAAAGGATCTTGTGTATTTTAGGGAGAAGAAAGAATGCAGGTACAACAGGATTATCAACTTGGAGGTACCTCCTCAATCCACTACTTATCTCCAATATCCCATCCAGAATCCTATAATGTGTAACATCCTGTAACGGTGCCAGCGCTTCTCTTTTCTAATACTCTGTGTCCATAACAACAATGGCAGCGCCTTTATCTGCGGGTTTGATAGTAATTGAACTACTTTCCCATTTTTTTTAATGCCTGTACTTCAGGTACACAAATTATGTTCGTTAATAGTGTCCGTTTTAAACTTGTCAAGTTTCATTTTCAACAGGTCAGTTGTATATCTATCAACAGTGTCCTTTAGCTTCTCTAATTCAGGTTAGTTAATCTCACCTTCAATACCCTGTAGTCTTTGCTTAACGTACTTGAGGTCACTCCTTCTCGGGTTGAGAAAGAAAAATATCTATAAAACTATAAAAAATAAATAATGAAACCAAATGGAAAAGTTGCTTAGAATTGGCTGTTCTATAACATAATAAAAGTTACCTTAAAGGTGAAGCACCCCTTTAATGATATTATCACTAGGTTTTCTTCTAATTCTATCAACTTTGTATCGGTCAATAGTGCCTTAACACAAAGATTCGAATTTCTATCTAAAAAGGAAGTGAACTTGCATTTGCACTCAAACACATAGATTAAATATTTGAGAGTAAAAAGTAAACCTAGGGGCTTACAATTGGGGATTAAACCCACATTTTGTAAGGAAGATCCAACATTTTGTAAAAATTGGGAAATTCTTAAGTGTAGTCTTGATGTAGTCTTTGGGTATAAACCAAAAATGACCAAATTAAGAAGTTACATAAAGGACGTTAAGCAAAGGTGAAGTTAATTTACCTGAATTAAAGGAGAAGCTAAAGGACACTGTTGATACATATAGGACTGACCTGTTAAAAATTAAAGTGAACATCAGTGGATGAGCTCTCAAGAAACCGGAAATGTGTATGTTGGGTAAATGTTTAGGGTACTTACCAACTAACCATGTTGATAACTTACTCTTGGATGTTGAATTGCATGCATTTTTTTAGAACATTAAGATTGAAGACATTTTTTGCACAGGAACCATCTGCTGACACCATACAATCAGACTGCGATGAAGACATGTCCGATTTGTGCAGGATAAATCTGGGTATGATGTCACCAGGTGTAGACCCAAAAGTAAGTTTAATCCCCCTATTGTGTTGAGGCATTTGTATAAGCTGTACAAAAGGATGTGACAAGCTTAAATAGACAGCCATAATAAATAGGACACACGATTTAAGTTGACCTGAAGTACAGGCATTAAAAAATTTGAGATAGGATAGTTCAATTACTATCATACCCGCCGATAAAGGTGGTGCCATTGTTGTTATGGACACAGAGTATTATACAAGAGAAGCGCTGACACAGTTACAGGATGTTATACATTATAGGATTCTGGATGGGAATCCTACATATGACCTGAAATTGGAGATAGAAAACATTCTTGGAGAGAAAGGGGGTGATCAGTAGTAGATTGAGGAGATTCCTCCAAGTTGATAATCCTACATTCTAACTTCTCTCTAAGATACATAAAGATCTTTTGAGACTCCCAGGAAGACCAATTGTAGCAGGAATGTTGTCAGTATTTCAACCTATGGCTACCCTACTTGACAATGTTTTAAATCCGGTGGTGGTACGTACTAGATCTTATGTGAGAGATACCCCAGATTTTATTAAATTAAATTTGATCAATGGGTTCCCAGATAATACACTTCTATGTACAATGGATGTTGCATTTTTGTATACATCCATCCCACATAATTTGGGTATAGAAACTGTGATGAAAACTATACAAGAACTACAACTCCCATGTGATGTAGCGAAGATGTTGCTTCAATTCCTAGAATGGGTTCTAAAGACAAACTACTTTGTGTTTGAAAACAGATACTGCATATGCCAATCTTTTCATGGCTCAGGACCAGAGGATTGTTTACATACTTTTAAAGATTTTCTGAATACTAGACTTCTTACCATCAAGTTTACAATCGAGTACAACTGGGATAAGGTACACTTCCTTGATGTTTTGGTTGAAATTAAAGATTGTCCTGGAGTCAGGAAGGAATTTTTTCCTCCTCTGAGGCAAATTGGTGAGGCTTCAGATGGGCTTTTTAGCCTTCCTCTGGATCAACTGGCAGGCAGATAAAAAAAAAAAAAAAAAAAAAAAAAGGTTGAACTTGATGGACGTGTGTCTTTTTTCAACCTTACCTACTATGTAACTATGTTTGTAACTGACATATACAGGAAGCCAACTGATAGAATAACGTATTTGGACCCAAACCGTTTTCATCCACCTGCCACGATTAAGGTATTACCGTATATTCAGCTATTACGTACAAAACGGAATGTTAGTTCAGAGGAGAGATTTGATGAAAGAGGAGAGTAAATGTTGAAACATTTTGGGAGTAGAGGTTATGACTCAACTCCTGGAGGAAGCTAAACAGAAAGTTAAGGTGACATGTAAATCAGACTTACTGGTTAAGTAAAAGACTAAAAAAAACTGACAATACTTCCATTTGTTAACACATATTCATATGTAATTTACATTTTCCAGTGGGAAATTATATGTCAGTGAAACAACTAGAGCCCTAACAACAAGGATAGGATAGTCTCACATCACAGAAGTGATGAGACTAAATAAAAGCACAGCTTTGATTGCTAGACACTTTGCACAAGAAAAACTTCGAGTCAATTACGTTTTATGGGGATTGAAAGAGCGATGACACCGAAACGTGGTGGTGACAGACAATTGCTCAAGCAACGTGAATTAAAATGGATATTTAGATTAAATACATGTTCCCCAATTTATTGAATTAAGACAACTATCATTGTTTTCCTGATCTCAAAATTTTACAAATTTTGGTTACATTTTTATCATGACCTCAACTTGGGTTGGGAATGGGATTTAGTGTATATAATTCTGTTTTTATGTTATTTTATTTATTATATTTACAGAGAGTTTCTGCATTTGATACTGTATTGAATCTATCCTAAGGGATTGTGACAAAACATGTTATTGATACAACAAATAGATGGATCTATACCTTTATTGTAACTTGATATAGACATTAATATTTATTGCACTGCCACTTTCAGCAATGTGGTCTGATCACATATGGGGTAAGAGACAGGGTATTGTGTAGGGTTTACATCAATTTAGTGATGAAGGGACACTAAGATATGTACGCATTTTTTTTAAAGTAATTTATTGTAGATTTGAATTATCACATGCTCTGTCACTTTATTTAATTGATGAATTGTTATTAACAGCCTATTATGTAGTCTATGACTTTAGATTGAGCACTGTCACTTCAATTAAGGGATGAATGGCTATTTTATTAATTACAATGTACTTTAAGGTGTAGTATTGAGCACTGGCACTTTAATTGATAATGCGACTATCTTATGATCTGAGATCTATTTTATAGTTAAATAATTTTTTGGGGATAATCCAGACTGTAACCATCTTTAATGATTGAATATATAAGTTTCAATATAGTATCATAAAATAAAAGTGTGCATATGTTATATAGGATCTCTGTTTAGGTATAATATTATGTTGATGTAGTTAGCTTTAAATTAATCCTGAGTAGTGGGCATATGTGCAATCTTTAAGATATGTTTTAATATATTGATTAGAATGCCCTTGAGCGCTCAGGTTTCAAACTATATACTATAAACTGTATAATTATATATAGCAAAAACCCATGTGGTGTTGTTGCTAAGATACGGCTTTATGTATTGATGTAAGGAGCCGCATCATGCCATCGGACGGACTGACCTTGGAAGTGATGTGAGGGTGGGATGCTGGGTTTTCATTTGGAGGGGTTGAACTTGATGGACTTTGTCTTTTTTCAACCCAATTTAACTATGAAACTATGTAACTATATGTGAGCGGATGTGAAGTCACAAACCATTCCACGAGAAAACTGAGGCATTTTGAATGCAACTAACCAGGGTATTTATAGCGTGCACAGCAGTACATATGTCAGAATTCCCCTTGAGAAAGGGGAATGGTATGGTACCTATGGATTGGAGAAAAGCTAATGTCATTCCAATATTTAAAAAGGGATTACGATCTCAGCCTGGCAATTATAGCCCAGTAAGTTTGCCATCTGTGGTGGGCAAATTGTTTGAAGGCTTTTGTAGGGATCACATTCAAAATTTTGTCCTAGTGAATGGCATTATGAGCAGCATGGCTTTATGAAGTGGGGGCAGTAGATGTGATCTATTTGGGTTTTGCCAAAGCGTTTGATACCGTGCCCCACAAACGACTGCTTTGTAAACTAAGGTCTGTGGGGCTTAATGAAGTCATGTGCACATGGATAAGAAACTGGCTACAGGATCGGTTACAGATGGTGGTTGATAATGGTACATTCTCTACTTGGAGTAAGGTTCTTAGTGGGGTCCCTCAGGGCTTGGTATTGGGTACACTTTTATTTAAACTTGTTCATTAATGACTTAGGGGAGGGTATTGTGAGTAATGTATCAGTGTTTGCAGATGACACAAAGCTATCCAGCCCAATAAATTCCATCCAGGATGTGACATCCTTGCAACAGGATCTTGACAAACTGGAGATCTGGGCAGCTAAGTGGAGATTCATTGTTGATAATGTAAAGTCATGCACCTGGGATGTAAAAATATCCAAGCCACTTATTCCCTTAATGAGACTGCACTAGGCAAATCCATTATGGAAAAGGACCTTGGAGTCCTTGTAGATGATAAACTTGGCTGTAGCAAGTAATGCCAGTCAGCACCATCAAGGGCAAATAAGTTATTGATCTGTATTAAAAGGGGTATTGATTCACGGCAGGAAGCGGTCATTCTTCCACTTTATAGAGCACTGGTAAGGCCCCATCTAGAATATGCTGTACAGTTTTGGTCTCCATCACTTAAACAGGACATTATGGTATTAGAGAGGGTACAGAGAAGAGCAACTAAGCTTGTAAAAGGTATGGGAAATCTTAGCTATGAGGAAAGACTGGCAAATTGTGGATGTTCACACTAGAGAAGAGCTATTTCTGCGAATGCGCAGTTGGAGCAGTTTGCTGGTTTGCATCAACTGTGCATGCGTGGAATTACAGGGAAATTGCCGATCTCCCAGTCAGCTTACCGAGGATGCGGAAGATGGATGCGTGGAACTCCGCGAGAAGAATCTGCACCGAGGGGTATGTATGGACTATTGGGCATTTCCCCTGGGGGAGGAGGGCGGTCTACCTGGGGTGGGAGGTATGCGTTTTTTTGCAAAAGGGTTTCCTTCTCATTTAAAGACAAAGTACAGCTGTGGCCAGTAGTTAGTCCAGATCTAATTCCACTGAACATATTAGGCTAGGGCCAGAAATCAGCCTGCTGAAATCCACAAGACTTTGTATTTTGAGCCGGAATTCGTGCCGGAGCAGATACAAGGTCATGGGCGTCCACATATAGGTGCAAGGATATTCTCTTTCATTGGAATATATATATATTGTTTTGTTCTTTTTTATATGAACACATTTCTTAAAATTGTCATTAAGAACATGCAATAAGCTTATAAAAGGCTTACATCTTATGGCCAGCACCCCTTCAAATAATGGACCATCCCAATGCCTATTCTACTGCTCAGAGCAGCAGTCTGGTTTAGCTCTGCCCCTTCACTCTGTGAGACACTTCCGGCTCCTCAGTGTGAGGAATCCGAGAATCTCCTCCTGATGAAGCAGCTTCTTTCCCATGGCAGATGAGTGTGAATCTGTTGTTTTAAAGGAGAATTCAACCCGTTTGGAAAAAACCTGTACCCCCCACCCTAGGTAGACCCCATTCCCTCTAGGCTAACTACCCCCCGGGAAATGCCCTATACTCCATGGCGCAGATTCTTCCAGCAGAGTTGCACAAATCCATCTTCCGTGATCTCTGTAAGCTGACTGAGAGATCGGTTATCTGTGCATACGCAGTTTGCCTGTTTGCGACAACCGTGCATGTGCGAAATTACACAGGAATTGACGATCTCTCAGTCAGCTTACAGAGATCGCGGAAGATGGATGTGTGTAACTCTGTTGGAAGAATCTGCGCCGAGGTGATTGTATGGAGCATTTCCCGGGGGTAGTTAGCCTAGAGGGGGGGGGGTCTACCTGGGGTGGGGGTATTTTTCCTGAACAGGTTGAATTCTCCTTTAACACAACAGATTCACACTCATCTGCCATGGGAAAGAAGCTGCTTCATCAGGAGGAGATTCTCCAGGAGGGGGGGGGGGGGGGGAAGAGAGAGAGAGAGAGAGAGAGAGAGAGAGAGAGAGAGAAGAGAGAGAGAGAGAGAGAGAGAGAGAGAGAGAGAGAGAGAGAGAGAGAGAGAGAGAGAGAGAGAGAGAGAGAGAGAGAGAGAGAGAGAGAGAGAGAGAGAGAGAGAGAGAGAGAGAGAGAGAGAGAGAGAGAGAGAGAGAAGAGAGAGAGAGAGAGAGAGAGAGAGAGAGAGAGAGAGAGAGACGAACTGTTAGTGTTAATGTGTGTAAGGCCAACTGTGTGTAAGTAGGTCTGACAGACTCTCAGTGTGTGAGTTATAGAGACTATAATGAACCTGTGTATAGCTGTGTAACTACATTCATTATTCAATCTTATAGGTACAGGTTGACTGTGGGTTTTGCCTACAACCAATCTCTCAGTGCATTTGTCACAAAGCACATTAACCCCTACAGATTCTTGCCCTGCTGTTCCATTGTATTCCCCACGTGTCCATGGCCTCACTCTATTCACTCTCCTTGTTTACCCTTTCCCTTCTCATTCTGCTAAGTTCCCCCACACTCACCTCTCTGTCTCACTCTTTATATCTGTATAGATAGAACCATCTATAATATATATGTTTGCACCTCCTCCCCTCTCCTGCTCCTGTCTTGTATCCACCTCATTGTTTCTTTTTGGATGACTTGTCTTTTAACCCTTCTGCCAATCTCAGAACAAAACAGCTTTCCGCTAGCCTAAAATATAATGTATAAACATAGACATTTTGTTGTGCACAACCTCTTCCTGCTGTCGTTACTCTACTTTACGTATAGAAGCACCCCCATTTTACATTTTCAGGGGACCAGAAAAAATGGTATAACATATGGAAAAACTTAATTAGGGTATGTCAAATGGAGGCTTTACTGAAGGTTTCCAACTGTAACTAGTACTCTAGAGGGAATAACATTCTGCAAACTGCTGGCTAGTAATTGTGCTAAGAGAGTAGAAAAGACCAAGTGCTGTCCTGTATAGAAAAGCTATTGTTAGGTTTGTGTGGAAACTAAAAAATGGATACAAGTAATTAGTGTAATGTGTTTTCTTCCTTGCCCCCCCTCCTGGAACATTCTCTGCAGTTGCCCATGCACAATGCTTCTGGACGAGAGCAGACAAGAAGATTCAGCTAGCAGTCGGGGGCTGAAATTAGGCTGCGGATTTCAGCCCTAGTCTTAGGAGAGATATGAAAACTGCAGTTAGGAAAAACAATAATCTAATCTGGGAAGATTAAAGTAGTTTATAAAAAGATAGTGGCCCAAACTCTTTTAGTAGAGAGATTCCGAAAGCTTCACGGCAATAGGAAGCACTTGTTTTCATTTATCTTTTAAAATGGTGTCCTGTAAATATTAACTTTAAGCTTTCAATGTCATCTTTTTCACATCTGAAATAATAGAAATGAGTGAAATTTAAAAAAAAAAATCTTAATTTTGCAGATTTATTTAATGTAACTGGTGAGTTGTTTGAATAAGTGCAAAGATGCCAATATTTGTGGCCAACGTTGTTGTGCAGAAGATTACAAGCAAGATTTGGATTAATATATTTTACAACACAAGCTAAGTGTAAAATACCTTACAGACTATGGATCACAAAAAGCTTACCTTCACAAAATATGAGTGGATCAGACCATGATGAACCCAAACAAGTGACATATTTATTCATTCCAGGAATGGATCTATAACCAGGTAGACAGTCATAATATATTTTTCTGTTATTTTCAAAAGTGCTGCCAAAGTCTGACTTAGCAACTGCATAGGACAGTCTAGGAGGTGGATCACAGGCACCTGAAGAAATATAAAATAGGCAGCAGCTTAGTCCACATCCAACATCAAATTAAAATTTCACCCACTTTTTCCTGCATAGTGAAAAAAAAAAACTTTATTTATAAGCAATGTAAATGCTATTTATACTTTAAATCAGTGCTTTAAATCTGTGGTACCGAGGGCCAGAATTTTCCAGGTCTCCATGGTGGAGAGCCGATAAGGGAAGTCATTGTTGACCACTCCCTTTTTTAAACTACACCCATGTTACCACAAACACTTTTAAGACCATGTCCATATTAATGGTGGTAGCACAAAAAAACAAATGGTTGGTGCTCACTGCAGGGTTATCACTCAATCATGTGAGAAATGGAAGTCATATTAAAAAAATACCCTTATATCCATATGCCTTCTCCTCCACTGTGGATAAGCACCCCCAGTACATGATTAAGCACTTTAGGGGCCCCCCCAACAACAATTTCCAAATGCTAACAAACCCTCAGAACAAACCCTAACAGCCTCACCTCCCACAGGTAGCGTAGGGAAGGCAGAGTATGGCACACACAAGGAGGATAGGGCAGACAGAGTATGGCACACACAGGGAGCATAGCGCAAGAAGTGTACGGCACACACAGGGAGCATAGGGAAGGCAGAATAGAGCAGGAGACATGGAAACCTATCAGGACCACTCAAGGATGAACAGTTCATACTGTGCTGCATACAGTGACACAATGTTAGTGCCCCTCCAGCATGAGTTGAGGTGAACAATGTGGGCACTTTAAAGGAACAGTAACACCAAAAACGGAAAGTGTTTTAAAGCAATGCAAATATCATGTAGTGTTGCCCTGCACTAGTAAAACTGATATATTTGCTTCAGAAACACTACTATAGTTCATATAAACAAGCTGCTGAGTAGCAATGGCGGAAATTGAAAAACGGCTATATGGCACAGGATAAATAATGGATAACAGATAGCAGATAAGCTCTGTAGAACATAATGCTATCTGCTGTGTAATTTGAGCCTTTTCTCCTTTCAATAGCTGCCCCCATGGCTACACAGCATCTTATTTATATAAACAATAGAAGTGTTTCTGAAGCAAACATATTTTTATTACTTTAAAACAATTTCACTTTTTGATGTTACTGGTCCTTTAAGTCTAGGTCTGAGCTGTGAACAATACAGGGCTTTATAGGTGTGAACAGTAAAGGTCTTTAGGGGTGTGAAAAATAGAAGTGTTACAAGTGTGAACAATGCAGGGGGATTACATGTGTGAACAATGCAGAGTTTAAGGCCTGCATTTGAGATGTAAATAATGCAGCAGGCAGACTTTCATGTGGGGGGGCACACAAGGTGGGGGTTGTGGGCTGGATGCCGTCAGTTGGACAGCACTGCTCTAAATGGTAGTGTGCTGTCCTTAATTGAAAATTATGTGTTTTTTGTGAATAAACTATATAACTATATATAGTATTTGTCCGTGACTACGCCTATATTTAATGCATAAAAAGGCCATTAATTTGACGCAGTTTTGGGACCTAGTCCTTCATAAGGATATTAATGTATCACTAGTTATAGTGGAGTTGCTGGATCCAGCACCCCTGCAGCTGGGAACAGGATACGTATACGTATAAATAGCAGCTGAAGACCAAAGTCAAAACAGAAAGCACAGTATTGTTGGTCAGGAACATGCCAAAGTTAAGACATAAATAATAAAGATCAGGCAGAAAGTTAAACCAGGAGACAACAGCTGATATAACATAACAATAACACACATGAACATCAGAACATATTTGGGACCTGGTAGTGTCACTGTGCATGCATGCACTCACGCACAACAGGCTTCACAGAGCGAATGCGTGACCAGAGCACAGCAGCATCCACTGAAGACGAGAAGGTATATGAGGAATTTTCTTGCAAGGGGGCATGATTACTCTTTACACATACATTAGTGGACATTATAGACATGTTATTTCACATGGAAAGAAATAAAGAACCAGGGACCATCCCATTAGATTTGAGAAACAACTTCCAAAGCAACAAAAATAATTATTCACAGAGAGGGCACTGAGGCTGTGGAATGTCCTATCAGGTGAGGTTGTGATGGCAGATTCTATGAATTCCTTTAAGAGCAGCTTGGATGTCTACTTGGACAAGTATAATATAAAAGGCTATAATGATCTCAAGATCTACAGAAGCCTTGTTTGTGCCATACACAGGATGCATATACACAACTTACACCCATATATTGTCAACACCATAGCAAGAAGAAATGATAGTAGTAAATTATATAATTCAACCACAGGTTAAAGCGATACCGACACCTTCCTGTAAAATCCATAGGAATGCGTCAGCAGGTACAGAACCATATTACCATACTTTCCACTTCAATCTTGCATAAGACATTGGTATTATATAGTTAATAACACATCAAAGAGTAAATCAAGTTTGCAAGGAAAAGAGGAAAAGTGATAAATCTCAGCCATGACACATTGTTTGAGGAGTACTGGCAATACTGGAAACCCTAAATGTGACCAAAACATTTTTAAAAGGAGTAGGCACACAACAAAAGCATGTTGATAAAGAACATGTTACAGACAACAGCCCTCACATAACACCAGTGTAAAAGTCATGGTCAAGAGTATGGAGCATACAGTATGAAATAAGTTCTTGAGTCCAAGGCCTCTCTCCTCCTGAGTTTTTTCTGTAGGTGGAGATACGCAAATGCACTCCCCTTTGCTGATCCAAATTCATTAGACCCCGGCCAGAGCAGGAATAGATTTTCAATGTTGCGGGAAAGTCTTTGTATATACATTTCAAATTTGAAACTGTTAAAAAGTAAGGCACTGCTGTAAAAGTTCAACCAAAATAAATATATATTTATATTATACATACATTTTTGGTTGATTGCTTTTTTTTCTGTAATAAGTTCACACTAATGGCAATTTAATTTTTTATGTTTAAATGTTTTACTAACCTAAGGTTCTACAACCCATGCATTTCTGCACCAGAAAACAAGTACATACCTTCTGTACCAGTGAGAGAAGACACAAGATAAAATAGGCAAAGTGCCGTGACAAAGTGTCCGATGGAGAATGAATATGGGAACATTTTGAATCTAAAAAAGAAATAATAATCATACATTGGCCAGCACAAACATTTTGAAAATAAAAGGTGTTCAGTAGAAAGCCGATTGAATTTTTCACATATGGAAAAAAACAATTAAAAAGCAGAGTCCGATTTGCCTGCATATTTCTAATATCTGTTGCTCAATAGTTGCAATATGGCTATCCCTGCTTACAGGAAAGCTGTAAAATCATAAATAATAAAAATATGAGCTTTACTGAGCTGTCAACTTCGGGGGAAACTAAAGGTGGCCATAGATGTACAAAACAAACTTTCATTCAACATTTGGTGCGTGTATGGAGGGAGACGAGCCAATCGATATCGCCAAAAGGCTTGGTTATCAATCAGCTCGACAATAGGGCTGGCCGAAAAAAATTTGATTGGGCTCCTTTGATCGCCCACTGTTAGTGCTGAATCGTTAAGACAGGTAGAATTTTGTTTCTGACTATTCAACTCACGTCTGTATTGAAAATGAAAGTTATTTGGTCGCAGGAAAGATCGTAATTACAGATCATGTTACATCTATGGTCACCTAAAGGCATGTGCTGGATTAGTGGGCGTGGTCAATTGTAGAGACCCAATGACATCACTGTGCATGAGAGGAGCACCGTTGATATCATTGGGTGCTCAATAAGCTTGCGCAAAAAGATTTTCTAGTATTTAACAGCTTAAAGGAACAGTAACACCAAAAAATGTAAGTGTTTTAAAGTAATGAAAATATCATGTAGTGTTGCCCTGCACTGGTAAAACTGATCTGTTTGCTTCAGAAACACTACTATAGTTCATATAAACAAGCTGCTAGTGTAGCAATGGCGAGAAATTGAAAAACGGCTATATGGCACAGGTTAATGGATAATGGATAACGCCATTAGACAGACAGAGCTCATCTGCTATCTGCTGTGTAACTTGAGCTTTTTCTCCTTTGAATAGCTGCCCCCATTGCTACACAGCAGCTTATTTATATAAACAATAGTAGTGTTTCTTACGCAAACAGTAGTTTTACCAGTGCAGGGCAACACTGCATTATATTTTAATTACTTTAAAACACTTTTTTGACGTTACTGTTCCTTTAATGCACATCCGCAGTTTAAAATGACAAGCACAATTTTTTTTTTTTTAAAAAAAAAAAAAAAAAAAAAAAGAAGAAAGATTGTCGCTGGTTGTCAGGAGGTCGGGAGAAGAGTCTGAATCCAGTAACTCCATGGAAAACTGGGATAGTTGACAGCCCTGGCTTCTTTTCAGTTTTATATTCAGATTATAATCTTTTTCCAAATATAATAAGTTAAAAAGCCTGTGCCCTTTCTAAAAAAAATCAGCTACCCTTCAGTACCAATCTGAGCAATCTATCTCTGTTCATATATAAGTAAACCGTTTTTAAATGATTATAAATAGTACCCAGAATGGCGTACCTTTCTCCTTGCTTTCTGTCTGACGTCGTTTCTAACACAGAAGCTAAAACTGCAGATCATCTACTTCCTTGTTTTATGCGTGAAACTCCGCCCCTTCAGTTTTCTCGGCTCTCCTCTTCTCTTGTGACAGGAATGCAGAGGTGTTGGCTGCGCATGCCTGCTATAGTGGAGCAAAAGCTAGCATACACGCGCAGCCTTTTTTCCAAGCATGTTCTGAAGCTCTGTTCGTTCTGGTTCAATGCGGAATACACAAAGTAACACAAATCCAGTGTTGTTGCGTATTAGTTATTTCGCTCAGTGTTATCCTGTGTCATAACCAGGGCCTGGACTAGGGTAGGCAGAAGAGGCTCTGCGCAACAATAGGGGGGTGCTGGCAGGTACACAAGGGCAGATTCAGGGAGATTTAGTCGCCTGGTGATAGAGTTGCCACCCGGCCGGTATTGTACCGGCCTAGCCGGTAAAAGACCTGCCAAGGCCGGGGCCGGTATTGCAAATTTACCAGCAATGCAATTGCCAGTAATTTGAAATACCCTTTAAAAAAAGCCCCTGGCCTGCCCCCAATTCGAAAAGAACTTACCTTTTTTCCAGCGCTGTGCGATGTTGCTCTGCCCCTTTTGTGGCACACCGCATAGCTCCGCCCCTTTTAGTGTCACCCCGCATAGCTCTGCCCCCTTTTACCGTCACCGACCGCCCCCTTTGGTGCCCGCCCCCCACTGGCCGGTAAAATTTTTTAATAAAGGTGGCAACTCTACCTGGTGACTAATCGCCTCTTCTGGGTGACAATGTCCCTTTGCGTGTCTTCCCGTCTGCTATAATGAAAAGTCGCCTGCGCGAAAGCACACGTGGCGCTTTAATTACAGAAGTCGTCCGAAGTTGCCTCACGAGGAAAGGGTTAAGGGTCTTCTGCAGGTCCGGAGTGGGATTCACAATAGGCCCTGGCATTCCAAATACACAGAGGCCCAAGCAGCCCCCCCCACCAGCCCAATAAGTAGCTACTGTCTATGGCAACTTACAGCAGCCCCTCTGGTATTTGCCAGAACCCACAGGTTGCCAGTCCGGACCTGGCCTTCTGCCTACCCCTAGTCCGTGTTGATCTATTCGCTGGTCTACTCTCCCCTCTGCCGCTCACCTTTTGTGACGTTATGGTGCATGGTGTGCACACATACACGGGGTTGGGGGAAGTAAGGTGGACTGCTTGGTTGCCTAGGGTGCATGATCAACCTGGCCCAGCCCTGGTCTTAACTATAGAGAAAACCACATGGGCCCCAATGAACAGGGGAGCTCAGGGGTCAGCTTCTTCTATAGCAGGGGTCAGCAACCTTTACTATCAAAAGAGCCATTTTGCCCTGTCTTCAACTAAAGAAAAATAGTCTGTAGCCGCAAAACATAAGTTTATAAACTTTTAAAAGTTTTTTTTAATTTCAACTGTTACAACATGTGTGCATGTGTAGGCCTACTTTGAAATAAATTAAACACTGAATAGCCGTATTAAATACTAATGTTCTCATCTGTTTAAAGGCGAGGGCTATATACGTCATTAAAATATGCATCACATCCACGTCTATAGCCCTCGCACCTGCTGCAGCTGGACTCTGGAAGCTTCTCTCTTGTTTTGAGTGCGCGACAGCGGTAAGGACCATAATGAATCATCTTGTTGCGGCACTGTCTTGCCTGGGATATCTATACAGGCCTCGCACCTGCTTGTGACATCTTGAGTGTGCGACAGCATTAAGCTAACGGTTAGTTTACCACAGTCGCACACTCAAGAAGCTGCCAGCAGGTGTGAGGACTCTATAGATGATGTAACAGGCAAAGCCGAAAGACTAAGCCACAGTAAGCAGGATGAATAGCCGCGGGTTGCCTACCCCTGTTCTATAGTAACTTTAATCCCTTAAAATTTTGAGATTTGTGGCAAACGGGTTATATTATGTAGTGTCAAGCAGACACTCACATCTATATAGATGTAGCGATCACCTGGGTGCAGGACCATGTAGGCAAATATGCAGAAAGTTCAAATAAGAACCGCACAAAATCAAACAAAAACACACAGATAAACAATCAGTGGCGGGAAAACCAGGCAACCCCGTGGTGCATATAGACTATCCTGATGCTTCTTACACAATTGTGGTCTTCCTGTTGGTTAGCGAACCAGCCTAAATTTACAGTACACCAACGAAGCTGTTGGTGTACAAAGTTTTTTTCATATGTTGCGCCAACTACAGCTACTATACAGAACCGAAGGCAGTGAAATATATGCAGTGCGCTCATTTCTAACACATAATACAGGCTTATTAGAAACGTTGCGCTGACGTTGGAACACTTATACTGTGTCTACCTTGTTGAGTAGCGAACCAGCCTGTAACTATTATCCTTATATTGGGCACATTATCCCCTGTGGAAATGAGATTAATATGATACAAAATAAAATATGCACGCTATTCCCAGTAACCTGGAGCTGTTCTCAGTCCAAGTTCAGTGATTAAGTAGAGGCTTATAATTAGTGCAATAATTTTTACCCTCAGATGTTCTTGATCCATTAGATGAGATGTGAGTTGCAGTTCAGCATGTCCCATGTAATTTGCTTTTACTGTTACTTTTTGAATTAAACCTTCACTCTTCTTTGTTTTTGATATCTCTGAACATATTACACCAATGAGTGTGTTATGGGATCTATTATCCAGAAAGCTTCGAATAATAAGAAGGCAGTCTCCCACAGACTTTATCTTATCCAAATAATCTAAATTGTTTTCCTTTTTCCCAAAAAATTATTCAAAATCCTATTTTATCACATTAGTCAAGCAAAATGAACTTTAATTACACTATATAAATTATTTGAATCTTGCTTCCTTCAGAGTGGGATTTCAAAATTATAGCAAGCAGGCAGCAGCCATTTTGTGGACACTGTTATTAAGACAAGCCTTGTATCATCTCAGAATCTTTTTTGTGCGCCAGAATGGGGGACCCGATGTCCATCCCCATGCCCTGGCTACACAATTAAATGGTAAAGTGAATGGGGGAATGTGTAGAGAGCAGTGACATCTAGGAAGTGCTGAATGGAAAGTGAAAGTAATTGTCTGCCCCGCCTTTATGCCACTGGCATAGAGGAGCGGCAGACAATATTTGATTGACAGCTGAGATTTTTACAACAGCTATGAATGCTTTAATAAAAAATAGAAATTGGATTTCATGTTTAATTTGAAAAGGACTTTTATTATACAGATTTCTGTGTCTGGGTGACAGGTCCACTTTAATAATAAAATAGTACCTTATAGTTGACCCAAACTAAGATACAATTAATCTTCTTTGGGATTATTTATTGTTTAAATGATTTTCTAGTAAACTTAAGGTATGAGGATCCAAAATACAGAAAGATCCGTTATCTGGAAAACCCCAAGCATTTTGGTTAACATCTCCCATACCTGTGTATATAGCTAGATACAGCAAAATCTATGTACAATCTATGTACAATATATGTATAACTACTCTTATTTTAGTTATGCTGTGGTTCAGGCTATGGGGCAAATTCACTAACCTCCGAAAATTCGCCAGTGATGGCTTCGCACACACCGCAAAACTTCGGCAGGCGTTGATTCGCCTGGACAGGAAATTAAAGTTCAATGGACGTATATGTTGCAGCAAATACATTACACTACACAAGCCCTGGAAACCTTAATAAAAGAAAGTTGTTATATTGCCCTACACATGAGCCCAGAGTATAGTTTATGTGCCATATGTTAGGAAATGTAGGGGGGAAGCCGGTTACCCCTAAAATAATGATGCTATTTTTCAGCCTATCACCCTGAAAAAGGAAAAGACGCTAGCGGTTTTGGAACTTAGAAAAATTTTCAACAATTTTTTTAGGAACTCCTATCTACTCTATTGCACTTTACCTGGTCTGAGGTGGCAAAGGCGAGTCTGGCGCAAGAGGTAACGTTCAGTAAAATCTGCATCTAAGTGAATTTGCATAGTTACGTCCATTCGCCAGAGTGCAAATTCGCCCAGGTGTTAGGGAGCAAAGTACAGCTAGAGTCTACCTCCTTCGCTAGCGAAGTTACGCCAGCGTTAGTCACGCCAGCGTTAGTCACTTCGGCCCTTTAGTAAACTTGCCCCTTTATAAGGTGGTACAGTGTGTTGGCAACATTTGTCAGCCCCTGTATGGCCACCTTTATTGTAAGGCTATGTGCACACAGGTTGAAGGCTCCA
Organism: Xenopus laevis; assembly: GCF_017654675.1. NCBI lineage: Eukaryota > Metazoa > Chordata > Amphibia > Anura > Pipidae > Xenopus > Xenopus laevis. The sequence goes on along the minus strand of NC_054373.1, from coordinate 74,347,315 downwards.
GCTGCTCTTAGCCTCAGTATTTTTGAAGACTCAGAGAAGCGGATCTGCACCCTGCCCCACTGATTGAATCTGATCAGCCTGCGCACTCACTCACGCACACACACACAGAGGTCTGGACTGGGGCTCAAAATAGGCCCTGGGATATATAAATAGGCACAGAGTCCCACAAGTCCCCCACCAGCCCACATCTCAGTGATTGTCTATGGCATTTTACAGCAGCTCCTCTGGCATTTGCCAGAACTTACAGATTGCCAGTCGGGCCTGATGACATTAGTAATGTATGAAGCATAATACAAATAATTAATAAACCTTCTTTAGCTATATCTGTCTCTGCACATATTAGCAACCAACCAGACCATAAACAGTTAACATGTCTGTAGTTTCATAACATTTTGCTGTGTTATTTATCCAACAGCAGAGAAAAAAAAACAACTTTACCTTTTCCTTGCAAGGCTTTATTACATTTAAAGAAAATAAAAGTACACTTTTAGTTGTTTAAAGTTAATAAGTCACTAGTTTTTTTTTCTGCTTAAGGAAAATGAGCAGTGAGGAAATTCAACGGCCAGAGGAAAGAGTGGTTTCCGTCTACTATCTTTACCAACACAGGAAACTTTTTTTAGATGTGTAATAGAGTGATGTTAAGCAAAAGAAACATTTACAAATCAACTGCTTGCTCCATAACCAGCAATGGCTCAAGTGTTCAATATTCTCGCATTCCACTTTAAGGAGGGAGAAAGAGTGATGTAAAAAGATGAAGGAAACCCATCCAAACACACTGCTTTCAGCATAGTTTCACCATTTTGTCTGTTGAATCTGCAATGATGACATAGCGACACAGTGGAACTTAGGAACTACCACCCATCAGAACAAGGGATATTCCAGGGGTTTCCACTGCCCCCCCCAAAAAAAATTGCACACTAACATTTTAACAAAAAGTGCCAAAAGTGACACAAACCCCACTCTGAAACGAATTGCCACAAATGTTTGCTCCTGATTAAAAAACACAGCACTGGTGACTAGCAAAGGATGTGTTAACTCCCAGTGAAACAGCGAAAAAATTTAGCCATCAGTTATCAGTATGTGCCATAAAGCCCAGGAGTCATGTGTAAGACTGAGTAATACTGCTTGTTATAGGGAGGTGCCCTGACTGACAGGGAAATACAGTCAGCTGTGTTAAAGTCTGTCTGATGCCCCATGTTCCTGTATGAGGGGACTGCCATATTTGTGCAGCAGGAGTCCGATAGTTAACTGACAGGCTGAGATGGGACAGTCTGGTTGTCAAAACAGTCAGGTTTAGTATCTTCATCTAACAATTACTTACAAGAACAAACCTCCTTGCAAAAATGACAACATCAACATGACCTATAGGTAACTTAATATACTTTCATATTTTAAAAAGTTGTTGTTTTAGTGGCAGTAAAATCAGCATGACTTATAGGTAACTTTTAATGTACACTCATATTTTAAAAAGTATTTTTTTAGTGTCAGTGTCATTTTAAGTATGCAGTAGAGATCATAATTCTTTAACAGGCTGCTGCCATAAAAAAGCCTCCTACATTAAAAATCCACCCCTGACACTCTCTGCCTATGGCAAAACTCACCGGTGGCACTTTTTTTGCCAAAACAGAACAAGTTACGCAAGATATTATATACCACAGAGCAAATCTTTTAGATCTGGGCAAAAAGTGTAGTAAACTTCTGACCTAGCTCGTACCTTATCTTAGCGATATTACACCTAAACACATTACAAGCATTTGCTATATTATTTATTTTATTATGTTCAACAGGAGAAGCGGATATGCAGCCTATGGTGTTTGAATAGGCAAGGTGAGGAGTCAGCAGAGTGAGAGATGTGCCATTGAGCATTGTATGAAGAACTGAAATACTGTATACTTAAGGAACTCAAAGAATTGTGCTTTAAGAGATTGTTTAAATGCAGGGAGATTGGAAGTTGGAGTGGAATGTGGGAGGGAATTCTGGAGAAGGGGTACAATGAAGTCTTGTATGAAGGTATATGAAGCAGTAAGGAGTTAGGAATTGAGGAGTACTGTAGATCACAGGATCTTGACAAACTGGCAATCTGGACAGCTAAGTGGCAAATGAGATTCAATGTTGATAAATGTAAATTCATGCACCTGGGATATAAAAATATCCAAGCCACTTATACTCTTAATGGGACTGCACCAGGTAAATCTATAATGAAAAAGGACCTTGAAGTCATTGTAGATAATAAACTTGGCTGTAGCATGCAATACCAGTAAGTAGCATCAATGATTAATAAGGTATTGAGCTGTATTACGGGGCATTTATTCAGGAAGGGTTCATTCTTCCACTGTATAGAGCACTTGTAAGGCCCCATCTAGAATATGCCATACAATTTTGGTCTCCAGTGCTCAAACAGGACATTATTGAATTAGAGAGGGTACAGATAAGGGAAACTAAGCTGGTATGGAATAATCTCAGCTATGAGGAAAGACTGGCCAAATTGGGGATGTTCACTCTGGAGAAGAGGTGCTTAAGGTGTGATATGATAACAATGTATAAATGTATAAAGGGGATCATATAATATTCTCTCTAATGTTTTATTTACCAGTAGCAAACAAGGGAAAGGTGTGCTCACCTCTAATTTTAAAAACCATTAGGCGGGGGTGCAATAAGGCTGTGACCACAAAATACATATAGACAAATACAAGAGGTCCTCTGCACTCAACCCATTATCAATATATTTAAGACATTGAGATATTTTGTGCATACAGCTATTAAAAAATTTAAACAAAACAGGGATTGTTCTACACTCAAATTGCATCTGATTCATTAAGAATGATATTGATTTATTATACATTATATACATTCATTACACATTTATTTACCAGTAGGCCTTTCCAGCTGACACAAGGTCACCCATTCCGATTAGAAGAAAGGAGGTTCCACCTAAATATTCAGAAGGAATTCTCTCCCTGAATCAGTTTTACAGACTGATACATATGATAGCTTTAAGAAGAGGTTGGATGGCTCTTTAGCAAAGTGAGGGAATACAGGGTTGATCCAGGGACTCGTCTGATTGGTACAGATAAATTCCATCTGTAGGAAATGCCTTTGCTGCTACTAAGAATATGGAATCCTTAAAGGGATACTGTCATGGGAAAAAAAAATCCAAAATGAATCAGTTAATAGTGCTGCTCCAGCAGAATTCTGCACTGAAATCCATTTCTCAAAAGAGCAAACAGATTTTTTTACATTCAATTTTGAAATCTGACATGGGGCTAGACATTTTGTCAATTTCCCAGCTGCCCCAGGTCATGTGACTTGTGCCTGCACTTTAGGAGAGAAATGCTTTCTGGCAGGCTGCTGTTTTTCCTTCTCAATGTAACTGAATGTGTCTTAGTGGGACATGGGTTTTTACTATTGAGTGCTGTTGTTAGATCTAGCAGGCAGCTGTTATCTTGTGTTAGGGAGCTGCTATATGGTTACCTTCCCATTGTTCTTTTGTTTGGCTGCTGTGGGTAAAAAGGGAGGGGGATGATATGACTCCAACTTGCAGTACAGCAGTAAAGAGTGATTGAAGTTTATCAGAGCACAAGTCACATGACTTGGGGCAGCTGGGAAATTGACAATATGTCTAGCCCCATGTCAGATTTCAAAATTGAATATAACAAAATCTGTTTGCTCTTTTGAGAAATGGATTTCAGTGCAGAATTCTGCTGGAGCAGCACTATTAACTGATTCATTTTGAATTTTTTTTTTTCCCATGACAGTATCCCTTTAAGGGCTAAACTGGAAATGCCTCTGCCGCCACTAAGATTATAGAAACTTTAAGGGCTAAACTCCATGGGAAGTTTGGTTATGAAAGATAGCTTGTAGTACAAGTTGTTTCACGGACTAGTTTGCAATTTTGGAGTCAGGAAGGAATTTTCCCCCTCTAAGGCAAATTGGAGAGGCTTCAAATGGGGATTTTTGCTTTCCTCTGGATCAACTAGCAGTTATGCAGGTTAAAAAAGAGTTAAAAGGTTGAACTTGATCGACGTGTATCTTTTTTCAACGTACTATGTTACTTACTATGTTACTATATTACATTAGTTCAGAGATGTCAGGGTTACTTACTAGTTTGCATTTTATCCTAATGAAAACCAGTGTAGGGTCTGGCAGAGTGGCATGGCAGAGTGTGGCATCCCAGTGCACGGGACTGGTTTATGGGCACATAAGAAGCACACAGGCAGGTACCAGTACTGCCAAACTTTAATGGCAAGCAATCCCTTCATGCATATGGTAGGGAACAACTCAACAGGAGCTTGACTTATTTGGATTTGTAGCCTAGTCCCTTTAGGCAGCACCTAGCCCAAGGCAACAGTCTCACATACAAATAGCAGTTATTTAGTTAATCTGGTCCATCAGTCCTCATTAGACCACAAACAGAGTACTTGAGTAACTTCCCCTGTGATTACTTTATAGTCTCTCTACATAAAGTCCCTTATAAGATTCACCTGCTGTTTCCAGGCAATCCAGCAAGGGGGGAAGTCACTGTACATATTCCAGCTGCACTTCTGTGGGTGGGTGTATAATAGGTTTATAGATCAACAGTCAAGGAACATAACATGGGTTACAGCTCTGGAGAATCACAGTCCAAAGGGAGGGGACGCCGCCACAGCTTATCCCACTCTGTTGTGCAGCCACCAGCCCACACTGTGGAAAGTCTTTCCAGCAACTTCCTTCCCAGGAGACTCCCACTTCTTCCTAGCCCTGTGACCTCTCAGCCCTACCCCCTTGAGCATGCAGCTTCCAGCATTATTAGAGCCTTTTCACAGGTGGGTGTTCGAATGTATGGGTGAGGGGGTGTATGGCTGAATGTGTTAATGAGGGGGTGGCTGGATGGGTGAATGTGTTGGTGAGGGGCTAGGTGGGGCAGGAGAATGTGTCAGTGAAGGGGAAATTATGGGGGTGAATGTGTCAGTGAGGGATAGGGTGGGTAAATGTGTCGATGAAGGGGTGGGTGGGAGGTTGAATTTGTTGGTGAGAAGGGTGGGTGGTTGAATTTTTTGGTGACGGGGTAGGTGAGGGGTTAAATATGTCAATGAGAGGGTAGCTGGTGGATCAATGTGTTGGTGAAGGGGTGGGTGGAGGGGTGAATGTGTCGGTGGGGGGTGAATGTGTCAGTGCAGGGGTAGGTGGGGTGAATGTGTCAGTTAGGGGGTGAATGTGTCAGTGAGGGGGGTGGTTGAATTTGTCAGGTTGGGGCTGCGTGGGTCGTTAAATGTGTCAGTGAGGGGGTGCGTGGGAGGGTGAATGTGTGGGTGAGTTGGTGGTTGTGTGAATGTATCGGTGAGGGGATGACTGGGATTAAAGTGTTGGTAAGGGGATGGTTTGAATGTGTCGGTGAGGGGGTGGGTTGAATGTGCCAGTGAGAGGGTAGGTGGTTGAATTTGTCGGTGTGGAGGTGGATTGGTGGTTGAATGTGTAAGTGAGTGGGTGGGTGAATGTGTCTGTGAGTAGGTGAGTGGGTGAATGGGTCTGTAAGAGGGTGGGCAGGTGGGTGAATGTGTCGGTGAGGTGGTGGTTACATTTTCAGTGAGGGAGTGGGTGAATGTGTCGGTGGGGGGTATGTGCAGTTGTGAATGTGCTGGTGAAGGGTGCATTGGGGGGTGATTGTGCTGGTGAGGGGGTGGGTAGGTGGAATGTGTCACTGATGGGGTGGGTAGAATGTGTTGGTGAGGCAGTGGCTGGGTGGCTTAATGTGTAGGTTAATGCAGGCCCGGATTTGTGGAAAGGCCACCTAGGCCGGCAGGATTTTAGGGGGGCGGCATGCTGCCCAACCACACCCACATTGGTTCAAAAACACTGGGAAAGCGCTGGAGATACAATCATTTTTTAAATTTCCCCATTGATGAAAATTTGCATGAATAAAGGGGAGGGGACAGGGGCGACGAACGGCAGTGGGCCTAGGGGCGCCCTCTATGTAAATCCGGCCCTGGGTTAATGGGTGGTAGGTGGGTTGAATGTGTCAGTGAGGGGTGGATGAAATGAATGTGGGTTGAATGTGTTAGTGAGGAGTGGGTGGGTTGAATGTGTCAGTGAGGGGGTGGGTGAATGTGTCAGTGAGGGGGTAGGTGAATGTTTCAGTGAGGGGGTGGGTAGGTTGAATGTGTCGCAGAGGGGGTGGATGAATGTGCTGGTTACATAGTTAAATTGGGTTGAAAAAAGACAAAGTCCATCAAGTTCAACCCCTCCAAATGAAAACCCAGCATCCATACACACACCCCTCCCTACTTTTAATTAAAATTCTATATACCCATACCTATACTAACTATAGAGTTTAGTATCACAATAGCCTTTGATATTATGTCTGTCCAAAAAATCATCCAAGCCATTCTTAAAGGCATTAACTGAATCAGCCATCACAACAACATCATGGTGAAGGGGTAGGTGGGGGTGAATGTTTTGTGAGGGGGTAGGTGGCAGGTGAATATGTCGGTGAGGGGGTGGGGGGTGAATGTGTCATGAGGGGTAGGTTGGGGTGAATATGTCAGTGAGGGGGTAGGTGGGGGTAAATGTGTCAGTGAGGAGGTGGGTGGATGAATGTGTCATTGGGCAGGTGAATATGTCATAAGTGGAAAAGGCCTCCCTGTCCACATACGCTCATTAGTTAAGTGCAACATCAATTGCACTGGCATGTGCAGATTCAGGTCAGGTGCATGTTCACATAACCTCATTGGCCAAAGCACAACATCAATTCTTCTGGAGTCACATTGGTTATGAGCAACAATGATCATTCAAAAGTCTCATGAACCCCATGTAGTGTGATGGACATGTGACAAGCACTGGATATGTTGATTTGATTTCTTTCTAAACCTTAAAATAATTTAGGAGATATTCAAAGTTCCAAGAAATCTGCTCCTGATAGTAAGAGGAGGAACAATAGGCAGCACTGGCAGTGGGATATAATCCAGTCATCCAGCATCCAATACGTTTCCACACACCTGCATGGGAAAAGGAGAGATTTGGAGTTAAGTAGCCCTTACAGATAGAAGAAAGGACTCTTGCACATCAAATCTTCTGCTTCAGTTACTCTTCAGCCATCCTTTACTTTGGACTGGGATATACATTTTTGTGGGACTTCAAATTGTCTTTTATATTATTTTACTTCCGTAGAAGAATTTGTTGCTGCATTTGATCTTCACAAAGTAAAGTGGAAAATGCCAAACAGTTTCTCGCCAGTGTTCTGACAGGTTTCTTTTAGGTCATTTTCATGACATGTAACTTTAGCACTTTGCCTTAACTCACAGTTTTTCATTAATCCGAAGCACATCACCAGTCCAGAGCTATCTCACTGTGTGCCTGGCATACATCACTCTTAAACCACAGGGTAACTCCCTCGACCTTTGAGCAACGTTTGACCTAATGATAACTAAGGGGCACCCTACAGGTACTAATCCGTGCCATAACTGTGGCCACTGTAATGGCATCATTAAAGGTGAGAGTGTAATGCATCCACTGATAGGTACCCCATATATCACTAAAGGTTTTCACACGTGTAACTCAAAGGGAGTCATATATTGTATTAAATGCCCATGTGGCATGGCATACGTGGGCCAAACACAACAGAAACAGACCCCAAGAGGGCTCAATGGAGAATTTAGGCTAGAATTTTATTTATAAGTATGTACATTTCTATGCATTAAATCAATCTTTTTTCTTTCCAGATACTAATATGAAAAAAAGTGAATTGCATCCAGGGTGAGGTAATTTACTGTTCTTTTCTCATTATTAGGGAAAGTTGTTCTCATGATTTGTTGGAATATATTTTGAATGGTTTATATTGTTTATACTTTTTGTTTCTAGTCTTTATTTAATGCTTCTTTATATGGACACTATACACTGGACTTGTTTCAATACTATCCGGATATGGGGCCTTGTGGACAATGGCCACTTATTATTCATGAGGATGTTGGACACTTGCTTATTCATAAGGGGATGGGTTGTTTGGTTATTTAAACCCTGAACACATAAATGGTTGTGTCACCTGAACGCCCCTGAAATGTTGTGATGCAATAAACACAAGGGGCTTGTCCCCTGTTTGTAATCGCCTTGAGTGCTGGTACCTATTCTTTTCTGTGACTGCTTTAGAAGTGCCGTCATCCCAGGTGCACCAGGTGGATATCCATTTTGAAAGGCCCGGGTGTGCGCGTGTCTTCCTTGTTACAGCACCTGTGAAGAGGCCACTGGGCATCACTGACTTCATCTTAAAAATCCACTGGCTCTCTGCCTGCAGGAGGCAACACTCCAAAGATCCCCCAAAGACCAATGGAGATTTTTTTGTAAACCTACCACCTTCATCACAGTATCATTGTTACCATGAGAAGTGCTTAGCCAAAAGGGAAAGATGGCATTTCGCTTTTCTATTCTCTTGTTTGCTTAAATTTATTTGATAATTGTTATAATTCTTGACCAGTCTGTCCAACATAAACCAAATTACATGGACACATAATAGCATAGATCATGCTGCTTGGAACACATTGGAAATAACCTGAAGCAACCCCCCCCCTTCCCAACGGTACCCTTTGACATTCACCAATGTGAATGTCAAACCCATGTGTGGGACTTCCGACGGGTCCCCCGATCGATATCAGGCTGATTTTTGTCAGGTTTGATTTTTCCTGTGATCGAGGACCGCATCGGCTAGTTGATGTGGTCCTACAACCCGTCAATGCCCATTCTCTTTGGTGTAGTCCAACATTTGGATTAAGCCAATATTGCCCTGCCGTTAATGGGCATATCGGCTTAAGACTGCCATTGTCAACTCAACTGCACCCGTTCATCCTCTCCCGCACCGTTGCATGCCTGCGTAGGACATTCAAGGTCAAATCTGCTGGAATGATTGGCCCTCCATCTGGCCTTTTTGATGACTGAATCACTGTATCCCCATGCCCCCCATGCGTTTCCGATACACAGTAGGAGAGGAACAGTTGTGCCTTACCTGCAGAAATTGTCCTACTGGAATACCTACTTTCTGATGGAAAGGGTGAGTTCACTGAAAATGTCAAAGAGAATTAGTGCCAGTGGATTTTCAGTACAGGTCTGTAGAAAAGCACCCTATATCATTAATGTACATATTCAAATCTAAAAACGGTACGGAATGGTGGGAAGATGAGACAGTTAAATGAATCCCTAGGTCATTCTGATTTAGGTGTTTAATAAATTCTGATGTCATCTGGACAATACCGCATCCAAATGATAAAAATATTGTCTATATATTGCCACCATCTCACTACATAAGGGGTAAAGGCATCTGACCTGGGACTAAAGACCACCTCCTCCTCCCTCCAACCAATGACTAAATTAGCATAAGAGGAGGCACATTTTTCCCTATCTCTGTACCTGTCAGCTTTAAATAGATGTTTCAGTCAAAATGAAAATAGTTATGTGCCAAGGCAAACTGCAAAAGTTCCAAAATGAAACAAATTAACAAAGGGAGTAAGAACTTTAATGCGTTAAGAAATAGTTAACTGCCCACAAACCTAAATTATGATTGATAGAATAATATAAAAAGTGTTGATTAAAGAGTCCTGTTCATTAGTGATGAGTGAAACACATTGAATTCAAAATGGGCTTCAAAATTTTTTTACGTGCAACAATTTTTCTTGCTCCAAATGCATTAAAGCAATGACCATTTTTTCTTTTGGCAACTATTTTTGCCAAATGCATTAAAGTTAATGGGTGTTTCTCTTATGGTGACTTTTTTGTCGTGGCGATATCTTTGTCTTGGCGACTGTTTTGTCGATGCGAATCTTTGCAAAAAAATTTGCAGATGTCGAAATGCGGAATTTCGCCACAAAGCCATGACTGGCAAAAAAATTCACTCATCTTACCTACATGTATGGTGGTCCTGTCCCAAAGCAATTAGATATTGGACACGTATTTATACCATGATCACTAGCATCACAGGGCTCACTTTAACTAAGCTTCCTGCAGTGGCACTGCTTCACGGCAGAATTACAGGATGTAATAAATATGTGAAAAAATTGATTTGCCGTATTTTTTCGGCCGCCAAACAAATTATAGCTAAAGCATGGAAAACACCTACTCTTGATATACCTTTGGTTAAGTCCAGATTAGATGGTTACATGGTGATGGAGAAGCTTACCATGCTGGCTAGTGACGAGATTGATACTTTTCATGGGATCTGGGACCCGTGGCTCCGATATAGAGGACTTACTATTTGACTCCAGTCCTGTTGCCCTTTATTAGAAAATACAGCCCTTGACCTAAATACCACCTTACCTATATCATGCCTATACAATGTATACCACCACGGCTGTTACTGCTTTGAGATGGTTCGCTGTAAGAGTTGAGACTATATATATTTTTTTTTTTTTTTTTTTGTTTTTGTTTTTTTTCTCTCTATCTTTACTGTCCCTTGTTTTCTTTCTTCCTTCCATGGCATGGGAAGTTTCCTAGGGCAATTGTTCCATTATGGCTATGTTGACTTGATATGCTGACTCTGTACTAACGTAATGTGTATCCCTGTTTATACTGCATTTTGTTGGATATTGTCATATTGCCAACTGTCATTTTTTTTTTCTCTTTCCATTGCCTTTTTTTTTTTGCTTTCTGTATTTCCTTGAAAATTGAATAAAGATTATTTTCAAAAAAAAAAAAAAAATTCACTCATCGCTACTGCTCACAATGTAAATATACGAATTTATTAAGAAGATCTAATTAGTCTAACATAAGCGGGCAAGTGACCCAATGTCACCTGGGCGCTATGGGTTTACCTGAATACGAATATGTAATTTAATGTGCAATGCTGCTTCTTTATGGGGTCAATTTGGCACAAATAAAGGACATCTTTAAAAAGAAATGCATCCAGTATAGCTGCTCACATTTTGAGATCCCCTGAGGTAGCACGCATTTTTCAGTGGCCGGGACTAATGGACTCAATTGTATCTTTGAAATGGTGATAATGAGAATTACGGAATAGGTTGATGTATAGTCTGATCAATTGACATATATGAGGTGTTAGCATAATTTTGGTTGCCTATTGGATAGAAAATTCTTTTTTTGACTACTTTATGTGTTATGCTGTTCCTTTATTTGGGAATTAATTAGGACAATTTTGGTCACATCCAAAAGGTACCAGGGTAATTACAAGCATTTACATGTTGTAATTACAATTTAGCTTTGTGGTGACACCTGACTTATCACTAAGTTATATGTCCACTATGTGTCTGATATGCAGCATTTTTTAATGTGTGTATGATTTTGATATTAATATTTTTTTTGGATTGAATAAAGGCAATTTGATATTTTCTATACCAGATGCATCTCCCTATATAGGGGTTTCACCTTTTTCTTTCTTCGTTTAGATCATCAATTGTAAAATATTCAACACTTGGCTACCACTAATGTTGATGTAACTATTATATAGGACAAAATGATATGTCGGGTTTATTCCGTAGACATAGGTATCATTTTAAAATTTATTGTAGCCATTTATATGCCAGCATGCAGTAGGTAGAAGCCCTGCGAGTTACATGAAATAGGTATCTCTGCCATGCAGAATGGTCTCTAGTGGTTCTCACCAAGCTTAAGGTGTTATTAATAACATTATTTTAAGAAACCCTTCACTATTCCAAATTACCCAAAATTAACTGGGGAAGATTCTGTATTATGATAACATCCCTCTTTTTTTCAAGGCATTACTTTTAAACACCACACTGGGCATTGCCCAATTATATTAACCTAATATACAAGTAGCTTTAATGGCAAAGAATGGTAAAGAAAGTTGTAAAACATTTCCATTGCTTGATGATGTGTAATACATTGGGTTCAGTCCCAACATGACAAGCATCATATCCAAGCAGTGGATGTCTTATCCTATTTGACTGCATGGAACAGGAGCTTCCTGCAGGGTCATAAGGCATGTTAGAAGCCTCTTAGGACCCATCAGTAAAACTGACATAATTAGTGGAAGACATTGCTAAATCAAATATGTATCATTATGCAAGCCCGGATTTGTGGAGAGGTCACCAAGGCTCGGGCCTAGGGCAGCAGGATTTTAGGGGGGCGACATGCTGCCAGCCACATCCACATTGGTTTAGAAACACTGGGGATGAGCAGGAAATATAACAGTTTTTAAAAATGTCATGTGTGCAATCCCCAGTGCTCCAGACCTTATAATGAAAATTTGCATATGTGCCCAAATAAAGGGGAGGGGATAGGGGCGGCAAATGGCAGCAGGCCTATGGGCACCCGCTATGTAAATCCGGCCCTGGCATTATGTATGTATGATGGAAATAAGAAAGGGCTGACTGAAATTGTCCTTGGCTAGGACCCACTTGGGCTGAAGTATAATAATCAGTTGGGTAGATAAAATATCAAAGTCTCCTGGAATCCTAGAGAATCAGTTCAACCCTGGTGCAGAATCGCTGGAGTGTGAGGAGTGTGAGCCTAAATAGATTACCAGTAGCTTTTGAACTCTGTTTTGGAACACAGATACATGCAGCCACCCCATGAATACAGAGCTGCCTGTATTTAATAGTGCTGTATTCACGAGGGGCGGAATGAGGGATGCACGTAGGTAGCACTTGATTGTATCCACTGAAGCTGCATATGCACCTCTGGCGGATTTGTTAGCCGATACAGAGCGCAGATAAACCCTAGGCAGAATTGCCATCTGTATGAGGCATCCCCTTAGTGCTGTTTGCACTTTTGTCTGGGGTCTTAGCAAATGACCCTTATAGTCTGTGCTGAAATACATACAGAAACCTAAGTCTAGCTATTTACCCAGAATTCAAAAACAAATGGATTGAAATTGTTCCCACTTGCTTTATAGAGAAAACAGTACCTTGTATATCAGATACATGGGCCTAATGCAGACCTGCATGACCCTGACATACTGAACTGCGACCCCACCTGCACCCATTGACTTGCATTCTGCCCCCCTTGAAGCCACTGCCATGGCCTATGAATACGGTGTTCCTATAACTTGCAGGTTTGACTTTACTCTGGTAGACTGCCCTTGCTTTCCAGTGGCCAGACTACAAAGAAAATTACAAAATACATACTTGGCTTTACCAAGCAATAACAAATCATCTCTCAGCCATGAGTGCACCCTTGTTTTACTGAAGAAAACAAAAAGCCCACTTCTATCATTTCAAAAGTGTCCTCTCATGCTGTTATTTTCAGGCCTTTCATTTGTATCTTCAGGTAAACACCCCACCCTGGGGCAATAATGTGTGCTGGAGCAGTACCATTATCAACAAATTGTCAGGTTTAGTGGTTGTAGTGCCTAACACTGCAGTTAGTAACCAGTTCTTGGCAGTAAAGCAGGGACCAGAATTTGTACACTTACCAACCAAAAGCTGATTACTATGCAGTGTAAGACATTAAACGAACAGTAACATCAAATAAGAAAGTATTTGGAAGTAATGAAAATATAATGTACTGTTCTTCTGCCCTGGTACAACTGGTGCACTTGCTTCAGAAAAATTTAATAGAAACAAGCTGCTGTGTAGTCATGGGGGCAGCCATTAAAAGCTGAAAAGGGGAAAAAGGCACAGGATACACAGCAGATAACACATAAGCCCTGTAGTATACAATAAGATCCTTCAGAACATATCTGTTATCTACTGTGTATCCTGTGCTTCAATGACTGCCCCCGTGGCTACACCGTAGCTTTTTTATATAAACTATAGTTGTGTTTCTGAAGCAACCACATCAGTTTTACCAATGCAGGGCAACAGTACATTATATTGTCATTTATGAACCAAACCAAAGTAAGGACGGCACTCCGGTAAAGGAAAGGAGCAGGTTTATTGCATAATCCTGCAAAAATAATACACCTTCAGTGTTTAGGGAATCAATCCCTTAATCATAGGCATATAGCTATATGCCTATGATTAAGGTATTGATTCCCGAAATGTATAGATGTGTGTACACTTCATTCTGAATCCTGACGAAGGGAGGGTGGTACCACCCCAAAACACTGCCCAGTGTATAAAAATAAACCCCACTGTGTCTGGACCCTAACTGTGTATGCACTTTCTATGCACTTCTGTATAGTGATTTCAATGAAGGGTTGTTGAATCGTTGACAGGGAACTGTTGCACCTAAAGCCTTGTATTAGCAGTCTAAAATGTATAATATATTAGAAACCACTAAAAACAGCTGACACATACTGTATAAGTTAAAATTAACAGGAGAAGCAGTTATTGAGATTAGTGATGTATCTGTAGTTAGGAGCAACACAGGGCAAGCTGTAAATATCAAAAAACACTGGTGCAAAGCATGCCCTTTCGCATTTCACCAAATCCATAGATCTTTGCCCTCACCAAACTGAGCACAATCAGCAGAGCTCTTCTGGAGGTGCTGCCTGCAGTGACTCCTGTAAAACTGAACCCTATTAAATTTTAGCACAGCACAGTACTATAAAAGGAATTAATTGTACTATGCAAATTTTACATGTTTTATCTAATTGTGATTGGTCAAAGTCACAGAATCAGATTCTGTGACTCCTCTATCGACCATTTTCCTAAGAAATTGGGCAGCCCTGTGATAAAGATAAAGTGGGCATTGGATTACCCGGAAGAGGCAGCTCTGACTGAACATATGAGAGATAAACTATTTACGCAGATATAAAAGTTTGAGCATTTAAAGGATTATGCAATAAAAGGCACTACATTTGCCCAGGAGCAGTAACTCATAGCAACCAATCAGAAGGTATTGTTTATTGGTCACCTATTGAAAAGCAGACATCTTATTGGTTGCTATGGGTTACTGTTCCTGAGCAAATATAGTGCCTTTTATTACATATAGGGGCTTATGTCACTCTCTATGCTGGGAGCCAAGTAAGTGATGAAGGAAGAATATGTAATAGTGATTGTGTACATACAGCATAGCCAATAAGGATACAGTGATTAACATGAAGCATTTCCTGTCAGACAAGACGCTGCAGCAGGATGATTATGTAATAGAGATAGTGTACCTACAGCACAGCCAATAATAATACAATGTTTAAAGAAATACTGACACCAGAAATTGAACCTTTTTTTTTTACATCAAACATTGTCTTTGCATGCTGTTGAAAATTACATGACCAAAGAATGTAAAAAACACAGGAGAGTAACCAGTACTGAGATTAACTGGCCCCTGCATTGTTTCCTGCTCAAATTCAGACAGTAAGATCCTGCATTGTTCACACCTCTGTTGTTATGAAAGTTTGAACACATTTCTGTGTTTTTTTTCCAGTTATTACAGTTTTGCTAATGAAGGTGAATTGCCCTTTATGCTGTGAGTCTAACATTTCCCAAGGGACCTGTAATCTTATATTGTTACAATTACTTATTTGCTTATCTCAAAATTGTTACAAAACTATCTTAGCTGCTCCTCCTGGATGTCCTGGGCTCTCTGCCAAAAGACAATTAAGTTTTAAACTTTGTCTGGCTGTTCAGTGCAGAGAAAAACGGGACTTTCCAGTACAAATGATGGACTGCAGGTCGAGCTGTCGAAAGAGGGACTGTTCCTCTAAAAACTATGCACCTTCCCTATGCTGCCTGTGTGTGCCCTACTCTGCCTGTGTATGCCCTACTCTGCTTGCCCTATGCTGCCTGTGTGTGCCATACTCTGCCTGCCCTATGTTCCCTGTGTGTGCCATACTCTTCCTGCCCTATGCTACCTGTGTCTGCTATACTTTGCCTGCCCTACTCTGCCTGTGTGTGCCATACTCTGCCTGCCCGATGCTGTCTGTGTGTGCCATACTCTGCCTGCCCTACACTACCTGTGGGATGTGAGCCTGGTAGGGCTTGTTAGCATTTGGAATTGTTGTTAGGGACCCCTTAAGGTATTCAATTATGTGCTGGGTGATGCTGTATAATCCACATGGGATGAAAAGGCATATGGATTCAAGGTTGTGTTTTAATATGACTTTCACACAATTTTTCACAAATAAGTTATACGTGATATCCCTGCAGTGAGCCTCAACCATTTGTCTTTTGGTGTGCTACCACCATTAACTTGCATTTGGTTCATCTGATAAAATGGGTGTGATTTGAAGTGGGTGTGATTTTAAAACAGGGAGTGGTCAACACTGTCTTCCATTATCGGCCCTCCGCCGTATAGGCCAGAAAAATTCCAGCCCTCTGTACCTCAGAAATTGGACAGTACTGCTCTGGAGGTATCAGTACTTTTCTGATTCCTATTGTCTATACAGACACCTTCAACATGTTCTTAATCCTTTGGACAGTGTGGTCCACCTGGTGCCCCCCCATCTTGTGGCCTTCATTAAAGTCTGGCTGCTTACCTTTGAGTAATCTTCAAAAGGTAGCGTGGTTGGGAAAATCATAGATGGAAAGTATATCCCTCCAAGAATCCTCTATGAAGCAGTACAGAGGGCTGTAAAAATGAGGCTCAGAGTAGCAGTGAGCCTCATCTGGAGTAAAAGGTGGGGCGCAATTGAGGCTGCTCTCTGCCTTGTCTGAGAGAGAGAAAGGAGAGCTACTGGAGGGCTGGATTAAAAAGTTTTCATTGTAACTGCATGTTACTTGTGTTTAAAGCATAAGGATTTTATTTGCTGGGCACTCGTTTTCCAGAAGGAGACAAGTTTTGTGCTAGCACGGACTGGCTACCAGCTACTGCCTCAAGTACTTGGGGAGCAGACTGCTTCCAGGAGAAAAGCTCTCTCAAATGACTGTGTCATTGTCTCAAATGACTGTGAGTTAACCGTTTGTTTTGTTTGCTGGACTTATATTGCCCAAGTGGGGACTGTGGGACCTTTGGGAGACGGACATTTTCATTTACCAGTACAGCTGGACTATTTTTGTTTACTGCCTTCCCAAAGGTTATGAACTGTTTTGTTGGTGTTTAAACAGCTGTGTTAAATGCACAAGTAAGATCAGATGGAAACCCGTTTACTGTCTACTATCTGTGTGAAAGGAGCTGCTGCAGCTACTACCTAAAGAGCTATTCCCAACACAGAATTGAGATTAACTGGCCCCAGCATTGTTCACATCTCAGAATCAGGCTGTAAAAGCACTGCATTGTTCACCCCTGTAATCCCATGAATTGTTCTCACCTGCTGTTAAGGGCCTGTATTGTTCACACCTGTAATGACCTGCACTATTCACACCTGTAAGACTCTACATTGATTACACCTCAGACTATCAGTGCTCACATTGTTCACCTGTTCTTCATAGAGTGGTCCCTGTCTCCTACTTTGCTCTGCCTCTACCCTACCTGTGTGTGACATTATTCACCTGTTCACATCCATTTTAACCTGGCTAACTGCTAGCTAATCCAGAGGAAGGCAATAAACTCCATTTGAAGCCTCTCCAATTTGCCTCAGAGGGGAAAAATTCCTTCCTGACTCCAATCTGACTAGTCCCTGGATCAACTATCCTAGTTATCTAGCTATCTTCCATAACCCTGTATTCCCTCACTTGGTAAAAAGCCACCCAACCCCTTATTAAAGGAGAAGGACAGCTACTGAGGCATTTTATTGCCAATAGATTAGCTGCAATAGTGCAAGCTAGAATTCTATATTTATTCTGTAGAATGTTTTACTATACCTGAGTAAAAAGCTCTAGAAGCTCTGTTTGTTTAGGATAGCAGCTGCAGTATTAGCTTGGGGTGACCACTTCCTGCCGGATTCTCTCCCTGCTCACTTATAGCTCTGGGCTCAGATTACAGCAGAGAAGGGAGGGGGTTGCTCTGTGAGCCTTCTTTCCTCCACCACGTTTGCCGATGCCCTCAGTGCTGCAAGTTCCCCCCCTTAGAGTCTGCAGTTCATGAACACATGGTCAGCAAGAATAGTGGAAATCTGGCACACTGATCTACTGAATCTGTGTAAGAATGGCCACATAAAAAGAAGGAAACCCCTTTATACCACTTAAGCCTCCCTCATAAACCATGCCAACCATGTACTTTAACTCCCTGCTCGCCTGTTCATCATTATAAAAAGCAAGGTAGTGCAGCAAGGTTATTGGCTGTCATCACTGTGTACTTGACTCCCTCTTCTTGGCTCTCTGGCAGACAGGACTAGAGTAGCTTTCACTGCTGATTTTATTGGCTGGTGATTGCCTCCTGAGAGCCAGGGAGAGCAAATCAAGCAGTTCTGCCTTTTATAATAAGGTACACAGGAGCAGGTCCTATTGAAGTTAGTGGGTGGCATGGTTTTGGAGTAGGGCATTTTCAGAGGACTGGTATGGTATAAGGGGACTCTCCTATGAGTGAGATGAATATAGTATATATAAATATATATATATATATATATATATATATGATACATAGAATCAAACAATAAAGTTTATGACTTCACTTGTAAGGGATCCATATGAAGAATGGATTACTCAACTGCACTAAGAATTACACAAGGCCAAGAATTGAGGGGTTGTATTTTATCCCCCCCTGTGAGATATATATACCTCTCCCTTAACTTCTTCAGTTCCACATCCCTGACTCTGCAGTTCTGAGATGCGGAGAAAGTCATTGTGCTCTAGGTTCAGAAGGGTCTCTGAAGCTGGGGAATGTATCAGATCATGGAAGATGTTGGCAAAGTCTTTATCCCAGTTGGGCTCTTTAGTGTTGCACATTTACAACATTTTGTGTGGGGACAAAACAAATATTCTAATTGAATAAACTGTAGAATGCGGAAAGCACAGTAGGTACAGTGTATAAACAGGCTTTAGTAATTAGGTGCACAGAGATCTTCTCAACTCTGTATAGGATTTCATCCACCTTAGACATCCTCACAGCTTACAGGCCCAGTTCAGCTTCTTTGTAATAGTCCTTGACTGTCACCAACATACACATTGCTTTAGAAATTATGAGAAATTTATCAGAATCAAAGTATGATGAAAATCTCCCAAAAATATGCATAATGATGAAGTTGAATCTAAGCAATGCTCCAATAGGCATTACTTACACATTTTCAGTGATTTATAAATATAGTTGCTATTGAAGAAGCGTCTGTCTGTTGTTCGCTTTTGTTTGCACTGCTGGTTCTGACTACATGTACCATTGAAACAATGTTGCAGTAGTTAAATATCTATTAACAACAGAACATGAAAGACATGGTGGGAATAGGAATCTTGGTTGGAGGAGAACTGGCTTCTACATTATTTCAATGGTACATGTAGTCAGGACCAGCAGTGCAGAGAACAGTAAAATACATATACAGCTTTCAATAGCAATTAAATGTTTTAAAATCACATAAAATGTGTCATAAATGTACAAAGCAAAGTCCTGTGAAGCTGTGCCAACATGTTGTACGCTCTCCTAGTGAGTCCATCAATAACCGTGTGCTCCAGGCCCCTTGCTGATGCATGTGCAGTATAGTAATTTTATCCTGAGAATTCAGTCTCATTCTACTTAAGTTACTCGTCATCCAGCAACAAATGCATAACAAACTCAATCCTGCCACTCCCAAAATCTGACCAAGCCTCACTCACTCCTTCCAAGCCCTGCCCAAATATTACCCTCCCATATGGCACCTTGTGGCCTTGCATACATTCATAGTGTATTTTTGCTGGAACTGCCATACAACAAGCACCATCTGTGCAAAATGAAAGGTAAAATTAACCTGTTGCTTAAAACAATGCAGCATGGGGGAGATACCTGCAACCAACACTATGATGCCCCAATGAAAGAACATTGTCCCCTGCATTCTGACCAACTTGTTTCTAAATGACTTGTTTCTAAACTTTTCTTCTCCTTTAACATTAAGCAATAGGTATGGTCCATATATTCCATACACTTCCATAGACCTTAGCCTAAATCTAATGTAAATTGCCTGTGGGATGGCAATCAGATAGCTTTATTTTCCAATTAAAACAGACAATGAGGGAAGGATGGGGAAAAATGAGAGGGTATTTAGTCTTCTTCCTAAAGGCTGTCTTGGCTGTTGTAGCTGTACAGCAGACTGTGAATCAGCCTGCGACAGTCTTGGATGCTTGTCCTCTACCTCCTTAGGAGGAGGCAGTTCCTGGAAAACCACAAAACGTCCTGAATAGAGTTCATAATGTACCAGGCTTCCAGAATTGCCCCTTCCGTATGGGCATCCTAAATCAATCTGTACAACACCGCATGGTGAGTAAGGAAGTTCCTTGGCACACAGTCTCTGAGTTCATGTTCCAGGGAATCAAGCAGGGATTGTGTCAATCCACAATACCAGAAGATGTGCATAGATGTTTCCTCTTGGATGATGCACCGTGGGCAGTGCCGGTACCTACACAGGTTTCAGGCATGCATGAAGGTTGTGAAGGGCAGATCCCCTTGAATAGCCATCCATGCAATGTCCTTGTGCTTGTTGGTCAGTATGTCTGAAGATACATTCTACCAGACAGTCTTTACGGTGTTAGTCGGGAGCCCTGGAATAGACCATCATATACTTGGCTCTGATCAACTTTTGACTCCCTCCAATTGGTGTTCCCTCACAAAATTTGTAACATCCAGGTAAAACCAAGGGATGTTCCAGTTGTAAGGGTAGGAGCTGTCCCATTTGTCCCACCCTAGCACACGCCAGAGTGGTAAAAGGAAAAAAAGCAGAACATGGAGCTGCCAGCAGAGTCCTCGTCTTTCCCGTAATCATCTGGCGGATGCAGTTACACACAAAGAAACTCCTCAGCAGGGCGAGGATATCAGGTACTCCCTTCCTACCCTTGTGGGACTCATTGTGCATAACTGACCACTTTGCTCTGTCCATCTTGGAGCCCCAGATGAAGTGAAACACTGTCCTTGTGATGGCCCTGCAGACAGTAGCCAGAGGTGGCCATGCCTGGGCCATGTACTGGTAAAACTGCTGTGTTTGCTCAAGAAACACTAATATTGTTTATTTAAATAAGATGCTGTGTAGCAATAGGGGCAGCCATTCAAAGGAGAAAAGCTCAGATTATACAGCAGGTAGCAGATAAACTCTGTCGGTCTAATGGTGTTATCTATTATCCATTAGTTAACCTGTGCCATATGGCCATTTTTCAATTTCCGCCATTGCTACACAGCAGCTTGTTTATATGAACTATAGTTGTGTTTCTGAAACAAACCGATCAGTTTTACCGGTGCAGGGCAACACTACATGATACTACAAGCCTCCTCTGGCACGCCTTACTCCTTCGCTCCAGAATCAGGCAAAATTACCAGTGCGGCTGGGCGTCAGGCCACGCCTTTATTTATGCCGCCCTTGGCCTGGGCCTTTGTCGCCTCAATGCAAATCCAGGCCTGGGTGACTTTAGCTCCTGAAGCTCTACAGAAGTCCTCGCAGGTCTGGACAAGCGCTTTTTCCTGATCACGTCTGACCAGGGCTACGTGTACACTGCAATCTTCGATGTATCTCTAATGAGTGCAAAGCTGTCTGTGTTACGGCATCCTGGGTTGCAGCAAGTCTGATCTGGGTTGACGATCTGCCCGATGACAGTCTTCAGCCTGTTGGCAAGTACCTTGGCGAGGATCTTGTAGTACACATTCAGGAGAGATATAGGCTTCCAGTTTTTAAGGTTGCATCTCCCCCCCTTCCGCTTATACAAGATTGGGATCATTCCTTCCCTTAGATACTGGAGCATTCTACCCTCATCAGCCATGTCCACAAACAGCTCAAGCAGGTCCAGGCCATTGAGATCCCATAGCGCTACACAGAACTCCGCTGGGAGACTGTCACTGCCCGGTATCCTGTCTAATTTGAAGAACTTGGAGGCAGAGTGCAACTTCTCCAGTGCCAAGGGGTCGTTCATGGCTGACAGACCTGCAAATTCAATAGTGTTAGTGAAACCTGTCAGGAACCGGTCAGCCGATGTCTCCTCCATGTCTTTTTCAGCATAGACGTCGGTGGTTGTAGTAATTGGTGACCACTTCACTTGTTCCCTCCTTGCCTGACTGTAGGGTGCCGGTCTTGTTGCGTAGTTCTGTCAGGGGTGTGTGGCCATAGTGAAGCTTCTTGAAGAGAGTCTCCACCTTGGAGTGGAAGATGATGCTCCTGGATTCCTCCTGAAAGGCCTCCTTGGTCTCCTCCAGACCCTGTCTAATATCCCAGCCACACCGCTGAAAGTCCTGATTTTCTGGAGCTTCTTGAAGTTCCTCCTGCAGGCCTAGACAGGGGCTAGGCATATTGTCAGTTTCCCAGCTGCCTCCAGTCATGTGACTTTGCTCTGATAACCTTCAGTCACTATTTACTGCTGCACTGGAAGTTGAAGGGATAACACCCCCCCCCCCTTTTAACTCCCCAGCTGCCTAACAACAGAACAATGGGAAGATAATCAGATAAGCAGTTCCCCAACACGATATAACCGCTGCCTGGCAGATCAAAGAACATCACTCAATAGTAAAATTCAGGTCCCGCTGCGACACATTCAGTTACACTGAGTAGGAGAAATAACAGTCTGCAAGAAAGCTGTTCCATCCTTAAGTGCTGGCTCTTTCTGAAAGCAGATGACCAGGCAAAATGACCTGAGATGGCTGCCTACACACCAATATTACAAGTAAAAAAAATACACTTGCTGGTTTAGGAATGAAATTTTATATTGTAGAGTGAATTATTTCCAGTGTAAACAGTGTAATTTAAAAAATAAAAACTGCATCATAAAAATGATGACAGAATCCCTTTAATTGTGAATAAGTTACACAACACTATTAGTTGGAAGATAAAAAGACATCGTCAAGATAGGCTAGATGCTACTCCTCCGGTCGGGCAGCTCTCCTTCTCCCACATTGGGTGTGGGTGGACTCTACTCTGGAGTGTCTGTTACCAATGGCTGCAGCTTGAGGTTCCTTCTAGGCCCAGGACCCTGATGGCCTAGCTTCTCCACAACCTGCACCAATTCATCCACCTCTGCATCCTCTTCATCCTCTTCTTTACCTGTCCACCAGTTGGGTGACCACCTTCTTTCTCTCTTCCTTGGTCCTGTGCCTTTAGGGGGAGAGTGAGGGGTGGGCAGGTGGGAAGTCCTAGCTGTTGCTGCAGGGGGGGGAGTGGGGTGGTAAAGGGTATGGGGACTGGGTTTAGGTGGAGGGAGCAGGGAGGCATGGGAAAGGAGGAGGCACTGGCGCAGCAGGGGGGTGTGTGCTGCCACAGTGGGGATTGGAGCTGGGGTCTTGCCATTCCGGCGTGCTTTTGGTGGTTTCTCCTGTGCACCTTTCAGCATTGGCACATAGGACTTCACTCTCTGGGTGGCAGTCTCTGTAGACAAGTAATGCCAGTTCGCAGAGGTTTCAAGTTTTCTTGCTGGGGCACTCCTTGACTCATGCCCCACCACTGGGCAGTTCCTGCAGCCAGATGACTTGCAGCCCTTCATCTGGTACCCCAGTTCACCACATTTCTTGCAGGTCTGTGGCATGATTTGAGAACCATGGGAGTATGTAACTGGAGTCGTTATGCATTGGATCAGTAGGAGAACAGAGGAGTTGTGGAGGAGGCCAGGGTTCTGCAAGGGCTATAGTGCAACGGGGTATGGTAAGATACCCAGACTGGATAGGATTAACTAGCTTGAAGTCTAGGCAATTGACTAAAATTCCATTCCTTCCGACCCCTTTCTAAAAAGATCACTGCAAAGTCGTATGTGATAAAAAAAAAAAAAAACAGCTTCAGGCAAGCTCACAATATTAGTGTTTAAGATCAGAGAAATGATGATTATAACCACTAGGGAGTGTCTTAAAATTTGGCAAATCCCATTAAGACTTTCTTGCCTTTTAAAAAATAAATTATACATTTTAAAGACAAAAGAAGTAAAACAGGTTTGCAGTGAAACCAGGATTCACTCTTGGATTTGTCTGAATCTGGGCAGCTTTTGCAAGATTCCAATTCACTTGACACAAACCGAACCAAATCGGAACCCTTGAAATCCTTGATGTTCTGCATAGGAAAATTCGATGTTAGATTAATATGGACGAAATGGGATGAAGCTACTTGTCCTAGTGTGGATTGGGGTTCCAAAAATGGAAAACCTGAGAGCTGATAACATACGAACTTCTTATAATTCTCCCTCTTTGGAGATATTTCAGGAACCCATGAGAGTGAATAAGATTTTATTGCAAGTACATCAAGGTGAAAAGCATCAAAAACTCAGTATAAAGTTAGTGGGGGGGAGTAGATAAGGGATATTAACATCTGGACAATCTTGAGGGGTTTATGTGACAGGCTAAAAAGTATGGCCGAATTGTGTGATGGGAAATCAGATCTAACACAATCCTTCATTTACGAATTTAGCTTTGAATAAATATTTGCTGTAAACTACTTTAAAATAAAAAGACTATCTGGTTGGTTTGACTGCAAATCCTTCAGGCTGTTCTTTTTCCTATATCTGGAACTGTAACACCAAGGCAATTGAACATATCCAAGGCACCATTGGGGAATGGTTGTGGTAAAATATGATTGAGGGGGGCTGATGTCACAGGATTCCCTGGCACAAAGCAACTGTGTTTCATTACTGATTATACCAGTGAATGACTTGTACTGCATCGGTAGAAGAGCATTGGGCGGTGTGAAAGGAGAAATTCACTGGTGTAAAAGAATGATTTCCAAAGGCACAATTCACTGCAGAGCCTCATTTTCCACATTTATTGAGCAAATGGCTTGCTGCTCACTGGGGACTTCATCAGGGTTAACTGGTATTCTGCATATACAGCAAGAAGACTCTGTTACAGAGTTAAATACATGAATCAGTTTGTAATTCATGTGCATACTTATTGAAATAAAGAATTTTTTGGTCTTTAGTGTTATACAGATAAAGTAGGCATACTGGTGGTGGGGAATAATCACATATCTTAGATGCACTTATATTAAAGGGCAATTTGCTTTCCTTATAGAGCGGCAGTCAGTTTAGGAAAGCCCTGCTCTTCTCTGTGGCCGGAGGGAAAATAAGCAAAGGGATTAATTATTCAGATGACCTGGACAGGTGAGCTTCGCAAATAATGATTTCTGATATCCTAACCTTCTTTAAACAGCAGTGTTACTTCACCAGACTCATTTTCTATACATATTTTATCAGTACTTATGGTTTTATTTATTAGATATTAGATGTTCCTTGAAACTGATCTTCCTCCCATACTGACATTCCTTCATTCTTCCTCTTACCAGGTACTGTATGTTGTGATGATGGGAATGTTGTATTCAAACATCCAATCCCCAGAGCTTCAAGAGATGATGTCATATCTAGGGTTGCTTTGTGGTGGGAACACTGTGTGTACAAATAGAATTGAGACTAGATGTCATTATGCTCATAACATATCCCCCCATATAGACCAGAATTCCAAGGAGCTCTCAAGTGAATTGTCAGGGAGCCGGGAGCTCCCTCCAGGGAGGTAGTCAGGATCGAGGAGGAAGCCCTCTTGAGGGAGCAAGGTCGCGGTGTCCAAAGGGTTAATCGAAGAATAATCAGAATCCAGGCAAGAGTTCAGGGGCAGGCAGATAAAGGCAAAAGTCCAAAGTCCAGGCAAGGGTCAAAGATAATAATCAGGAACAGGATTAGTAAAATAGCACACAGGGAACCCAGGAAATACTTGGGGAAGATTTCCTATACTTGGGCGCCATTCTGGCGTCTAAACAGGCTTTTTATTTGAATTTGGCGCCTTAGTGACGTCATTGACGTCCTTGCGCCGACGTCGGCGCACTGACGTCATCGCGCCGGCGCCGCTTACCCACGTGGCGGCCATGGGCGCCGCCATCTTGGGAGCGACGCCGGCAGGAGAGGACGCGCCGCCCGGAGCTCTTGGACCTGCTCCGGGCGGCGATCGTGACAGTACCCCCCCCCTCACGGGGGGCCTCCGGACCACCAGGATTTGGCTTCTGGGGAAATTTGGAGTGGAACTCCCTCACCAGACGAGGAGCGTGAACATCACGGTGACCTTCCCAGGAGCATTCTTCAGGGCCAAAGCCCCTCCACTGAATGAGGTACTGAAGGGACCCTCTGGAGATCCTGGAGTCTAGGATTTTCTCCACCTCGTACTCGAGTTGACCCTCCACAGAGATGGCAGGAGGAGGAGATTGACCGCCAGAGAACCGGTTGGTGATGGCGGGTTTCACCAGAGACACGTGGAACACGTTGGGGATTCTCATCTCTGGTGGCAGCTGGAGTCTGACAGCCACAGGGTTGATTATCTCCAAGATGGGAAATGGACCCAAGAATTTTGGACCCAACTTGGGAGATGGTATCTTCAACCGGATATTCCTGGAAGAAAGCCAGACATTATCACCCACCTTGTAGGGAGGAGAGGATCTTCGACGACGATCCGCGAAAGTCTTATGAACAAGAGCGCTCTTCTCTAGGTTCAACTTGGTAGCAGCCCAAATAGCAGACATATGGGCTGCGGAATCGTCAGCAGCCGGAACGTCAGATAGCACAAAGTCTTGGGGAAAAGCTTGAGGATGCTGACCATACACCGACATGAACGGAGACCTCCCTGTAGAGGAATGACAAGCATTATTATGAGCGAATTCCGCCCATGGGAGGAGATCAGACCAGTCATCCTGGCAGAGGGATACGTGGTTCCTCAGGAACTGTTCCAGGGCTTGGTTGACACGTTCTGCTGCCCCATTCGTCTGCGGATGGTATGCAGATGAAAACTGAAGAACAATTCCCAGGTCTTTGCATAGGGAACGCCAGAATTTGGCAGTAAACTGGGTGCCTCTATCGGAGACGATCTCCACCGGGAAACCATGCAGGCGGAAGATGTACTGGATAAATAGCTGGGACAACTCCACCGCAGAGGGCAACTTCTTCAGTGGGATGAAATGGGCCATTTTGGAGAATCGATCAATGACAACCCAGATCACAGTGTTCCCACTAGAGGGAGGAAGTTCAACAATGAAGTCCATGGACAGGTGGGTCCAGGGACGGGAAGGAACCGGCAAAGGCTGTAGTAACCCACTGGGGCGTGAGTGGCTTGACTTAGATGTGGCACAAACATTACAAGCAGCAACAAAGTCCTTCACATCTTTGCGAATATCAGGCCACCAGACCAGGCGTCGTAAGAGTTCAAGAGTCTTAGCTGGGCCAGGATGTCCGGCTTGCCTGGAGCAATGGGTCTGTTGCAGGATAGGCAGACGCAGCTCAGGAGGAACAAATGCCATTCCAATGGGAGTATCTGAAGGAGCAGAAGACTGACCAGCCAGGATTTGGTCGGCAAACTGTGGATACAGGGAGGCAATAATCTTGACTGGAGGGATGATTGGCTCTTGTCTCTTAGGAGAGCGGTCCACCGGAGTGAAGCTACAAGACAAGGCATCGGCCTTCCGATTCTTGGAGCCTGGGCGATAAGTCAAGATAAAATTAAATCGAGAGAAGAATAGAGCCCACCTTGCCTGTCTGGGGTTTAGCCTCTTGAGGGACTGGATGAACTCGAGATTCTTATGATCGGTGTAAATCTGAACAGGAATCAGAGAACCCTCCAAGAGGTGACGCCATTCTTCAAGGGCGAGTTTAACAGCCAAGAGTTCTCGGTTCCCTACATCGTAGTTCTGCTCTGCGGACGAGAACTTCTTGGAGAAATAAGCACAGGGGTGCAACTTCCCATCAGCGGGGTGTCTCTGGGACAGGATGGCTCCGGCTCCGACTTCAGAAGCATCAACTTCGATGCAGAAGGGTAGTTCAGGATTGGGGTGTCGGAGGACAGAAGCGGACGTGAAGGCCTCTTTCAAGGACTGAAAAGCATCAATGGCAGATGGAGGCCACAAGCTGGGTTTACCCCCTTTCCGGATGAGGGCCAGGATAGGTGCAATGCGGGAAGAGAACCCCCGGATGAACTGCCGATAGTAATTAGCAAATCCGATAAATCTCTGGATTGCCTTGGTACACAGCGGGAGAGGCCACTCCTGGATGGCAGACACTTTCACGGGATCCATCTCAAATCCCTCAGGAGAGATAATGTATCCTAGGAAGGGGATCTTAGACACCTCGAAGACGCACTTCTCCAACTTGGCGAAGAGAGAGTTCTTCCTCAAACGAGAGAGTACCTCCTTCACCTGGGAGCGATGGCTTTCTAGGTCTTTAGAAAAGATCAGGATGTCGTCCAGGTACACGACTACGAACCTTCCTAGGAGATCCCGGAACACATCGTTAACGAACTCCTGGAAGACGGCAGGGGCATTGCAAAGGCCAAAGGGCATAACGAGATATTCATAGTGCCCGTCACGAGTGTTGAAGGCCGTCTTCCATTCATCACCCTCACGGATGCGAATGAGGTTGTACGCCCCACGGAGATCCAACTTAGTGAAGATTTTAGCCCCCTTCAGTTGGTCAAAGAGTTCGGCAATCAAGGGCAAGGGATACCGGTTCTTAACCGTAATCTTATTAAGACCCCGGTAGTCGATGCAAGGACGAAGGCCTCCATCCTTCTTTTCCACGAAGAAGAATCCAGCCCCGGCAGGAGAGGTAGAAGGGCGAATAAACCCCCGCTGGAGATTTTCTTGGATGTATTCCTTCATTGCGGTAGTCTCTGCAGGAGAGAGAGGTTAAGTGCGGCCTCTGGGGGGCATGGCTCCTGGCAGGAGTTCGACAGGACAATCGTATTGTCGATGTGGAGGAAGGAATTCTGCAGACTTCTTACAGAATACATCAGCGAATTCCTTGTAAAAGGGAGGTAGAGACTTCAGATCCGACAAAGAGATATTCACCCTCTGGAGGGGTTCGGCAGGAAGACAGTGCTGCTGGCAAAATGGGCTCCAACGGGTAATCTGTCCTGCGGTCCAATCAATGGAGGGATTATGCAGGCGCAGCCAAGGGAGACCCAAAACAACTGGAACGGATGGGCAGGAAATAATGAGGAACGAAAGTCTTTCTTTATGCAGCGTCCCAACCTGCACAGGCAATTCCCCAGTCGTCATGGAGACAAATTCAGCCTCCAGGGGTCTGTCGTCAATGGCAATGACACGGAGAGGAGTAGACAATGGGAATAAGGGAACTTCCATGTGTTTGGCGAATTGAGCGTCCATGAAGTTCCCAGCAGCTCCAGAGTCAATGAAAGCAGAGCCAACGATAGTCTTAGTGGCTAGGCGAATCTGTAATGGAAGGAGAAACCTGTGAGTATTCTCTTGAGACTTTGGAGTAGTGCCCCCTACATGAGTTACCCTAGATATACCTCGGGGAACAGAACTCGTGGGCTTCACCGGACAAGAATTCGCAAAATGAGACTGTCCGCCACAATACAGACATAAGCCCGCCATTCGTCTACGGAGTCTTTCTTGTTCGGAGAGACGAGCCCTTCCAACCTGCATCGGTTCCTCCGGAGGAGAAGGAGAAGTTTGAGCAGCTGGAGTTTGCAAGAGAGGTCTCTGGAAGCGCGGTGCCAACACGGGTTGAAATCGTTTACAATGCTCCCTCTCTACTTGATGCTCTCTGAGGCGAGTGTCCACCTTAATGGATAGTGCAATCAGATCTTCCAGCAGATCAGGGAACTCCCTGGAGACAAGATCATCTTTAATGCGAATAGACAGACCTTGATAGAATACGGCCTTATAGGCATCGTCATTCCAGGAAGTTTCAGCCATCAAAGTTCTAAAGTCAATAGCATAGTCACTGACACTGCGGTTTCCCTGTCGGAGTTGCAGGAGACGAGAAGGAGCATTAGTGACCCGACCCGGGGCATCAAACACAGTACGGAATGTTTGCAGAAAAGCCTTGGCATCAAAAGTCAGTGGAGAATTCTTCTCCCAAAGAGATGTTGCCCACTCAAGCGGTTTGCCCACCAAACGAGACATTACATACCCCACCTTGGAGCGTTCATTGGGGAAGTGCGAGGGTTGAAACTCGAACTGGATCTGGCACTGTGTAGCAAAACCTCTGCAGGCCTGTGGGTCCCCACTGAAGCGAGGAGGAGGCGGAATACGAGGCTCACCAGACGAGAAACCTGTGTTAGAAGAGACGTCCGCCATGGGAGGATTTGCAGCCGCTTGGGAAGCAGGAGGCGCTGGAGGCACTCGGGAGAGAAGGGTATCGAGTGCCTGTGCAATGTGGTACTGCTGGGCTTCATATTCCTCCATGCGGGATGCCAGTCCGCGGAGCGCTCGTCCGACATCAGGCGTAGCTTCCTCAGTAGGATCCATGGCCCAAGTATAATGTCAGGGAGCCGGGAGCTCCCTCCAGGGAGGTAGTCAGGATCGAGGAGGAAGCCCTCTTGAGGGAGCAAGGTCGCGGTGTCCAAAGGGTTAATTGAAGAATAATCAGAATCCAGGCAAGAGTTCAGGGGCAGGCAGATAAAGGCAAAAGTCCAAAGTCCAGGCAAGGGTCAAAGATAATAATCAGGAACAGGATTAGTAAAATAGCACACAGGGAACCCAGGAAATACTTGGGGAAGATTTCCTATACTTGGGCGCCATTCTGGCGTCTAAACAGGCTTTTTAGTTGAATTTGGCGCCTTAGTGACGTCATTGACGTCCTTGCGCCGACGTCGGCGCACTGACGTCATCGCGCCGGCGCCGCTTACCCACGTGGCGGCCATGGGCGCCGCCATCTTGGGAGCGACGCCGGCAGGAGAGGACGCGCCGCCCGGAGCTCTTGGACCTGCTCCGGGCGGCGATCGTGACATGAATCTTGTGGGCTGTAAATAAGTATAGCACTGTACATTAATTTAGTGTTCAATGCTGAGGGAAGAAATGCTTCCTATTTAGAACTGCACCTTCAATAGCTGCCAGAGTCTTGACTAGGTCCATCATCTGATATATTGTCAACAATCCATTTCATATATTAGAACAATCCATTATCAGTCATAGCAAACATGCAGGCAAGTTAATACTGCTAACAATATGTTGCCTGTGTTCCAATCTCACAGCATAAAATAGTGGGTGGAACAAAAAGATTGATTAAAATGTGAGAAACTCAACCTTTTTTTAACACAATCACTTTATTTCAGGGGCTCAAAAGCAATTGGACAAATTAAAAAAATGAAAATAAAATGTTCATTTCTAATACTTGGTTTAAAACCCTTTGCGGGCAATGACAGGCTTAAGTCTTGAACTCATGGACATCACCAGATTTTGGGTTTCCTTCTTTTTAATGATCTGCCAGGCCTTTACTGCAGCGGCTTTCAGTTGCTGTTTGTGGGCCTTTGTGTCCAAAGTTTAGTCTTCAACAAGTGAAATGTATGGTCAATTGGGTTCAGATCAGGTGACTGACTTGGCCATTCAAGAATATTTCACTTCTTTGCTTTAATAAACTCATGTGTGCTTTGGCTGTATGTTTTGGGTCATTGTCCATCTGCATTATGAAATGCCTCCCAATCAATTTGCATTTACTGTAGCTGGATTTGAGCAGACAGTATGTCTCAGAATACCGGCTGCTTCTGTCCTGTGTCACATCATCGATAAACACTAGTGTCCCAGTGCCACTGGCAGCCTTTCACAGCCTCCTTGTTTTATAGATGATGTGGTATGCTTTGGATCATGAGCTGTTCCATGCCTTCTCCATACTTTTTTCTTGCCATCATTCTGGTAAAGGTTGATCTTGGTTTCATCTGTCCAAAGAATGTTTTTCCAGAACTGTGCTGGCTTTATTAGATTTTTTTTTTTTACCAAAGGCCAATCTAACCTTTCCATTATTGATGCTTATGAGTGGCTTGCACTTTGCAGTGCACCCTCTGCATTTACTTTCATGCAGTCTTCTCTTTATAGTAGACTTGGATATCAATATTCCCACCTCCTGGAGAGTGTTGTTCACTTGTTTGGCTGTTGTGAAGGGGTTTCTCTGATTCTGCAGTCATCCACCACTGTTGTCTTCCATGGACGTCCAGGTCTTTTTGTGTTGCTGAGCTCACCAGTGCTTTCTTTCTTTCTCAGGATGTAACAAACTGTAGATTTTGCCACTTCTAATATTATAGCAGTTTTTTCTATTTTTGTAGCTCAAGGGTGGCTTGTTTCACCTGCATGGAGAGCTCCTTTGAACGCATGTTGTCTGTTCACAGCAAAATCTTCCACATACAAGCATCCCCCTCAAATCAACTCCACGGCTTTTATCTGATTAATTGATAATGACATAATGAAGGAATTGCCCACACCTGCCCATGAAATAGCCTTTGAGTCAATTGTCCAATTACTTTTGAGCCCCTGAAATGAAGTGATTGTGTTAAAAAAAAGGCTTTAGTTCCTCACATTTTTATGCAATCTTTTTGTTCAACCCACTGAATTAAAGCTGAAAGTCTGCAGTTCAACTGCATCTGAGTTGTTTCATTTAAAATTCATTGTGGTAATGTACAGACCCAAAATTAGAAAAAAGTTGTCTGTCAAAAAATTTATGGACCTCATTGAGAATTCATGCATATAAGATGTGAATCAGTCTATTGGTAAGTACTATAATTTTTATACCATATGTCCATTATGCTACTCGGTTCAGAGCCGAGTTTTCAGATCATTCAGGGCAATGACACAGGGGCTGTTTGAGGCACACTGAGACATGTATTTTAAGAAACCCTAGAAATATACCTCCAGGACACTTGCAACAGCCCCCTGTCAGTATAATTCTATGTTCCACATGCAGAGTATGTCACACATAGGCAGAGCAGGGTATGCACATGCATAGTAGGTCACACACACAGGCAGACTAGGTCACACACAGGCAGAGCAGGGCACACACTGGCAGAGCAGGTCACACACAGGCAGAGTAGGGCACACACAGGCAGAGTGTAACACACAGGCAGGGCAGAGAAGGGCACAAACAGGTAGAGCAGGGCACACACAAGCAGAGCAGGGCACACACAGGCAGATCATGTTACACACAGGCAGAGTATCATCATCATTTATTTTTATAGCGCCAACAAGATACCCAGTGCTTTACCTTAGTTATAACAAACAGGGAATAAATGGTGGATAACAAACAAGGGTTACAGAGTACAATAGGATTAGAGGGCCCTACAAATTAGAGTTTACAAACTGAAGGTTAGGGTACAATTAGACATTAAGATTTTAGAAACAATTTTGTGATTTATGATACAGCAATGATTGATTAATTTAGGTACATTGAATAAACTTCATTAAACAGGTGGGTCTTTAAGGAGCGCTTGAAAGTTTGAAAGGTAGGAGAAAGTCTGACAGCTTGAGGCAGAGAGTTCCAGAGAAAAGCAGAAGCCCGAGAGAAGTCTTGTAGATGAGAATGGGCAGAAGTGATGAGAGGAGAAGCGCGGCGAAGATCAGTAGCAGAGCGAAGGTTTCATGAAGGAGTGTATTTGTTGATCAGAGATGAAATTTAGGGAGGGGCTTCATTGTTAAGGGCCTTGAATGTGAGTTTTAGTAATTTGATTCTAGAGGAGATTGGGAGCCAGTGAAGGGACATGCATATGGGAGCATCTGTAGTTGAGCAGAGAGATAGATGAATGAGTCTAGCAGCCGCATTTAGAACAGATTGGAGTTGTGAAATGTGACTTGTTGGAATACCTGCAAGGAGTAGGTTGCAGTAATCAAGGCAGGAGATGATGAGAGACTGAATCAGTGTTTTAGTTGATTCTGAACTGAGATGGTTGTATTCGGGCAATGTTGCGCAGTTGAATACAACAAGATTTTGCAAGTGTTGTTGAGATTTTGCAATGTGTGGTGAAAAAAACAAATGTGAGCCTAAGATAACTCCTTGGCAGCGTGCCTGTGTGGTGGAATGAAAGGTGGTGTTGTTTACTGTGAGGGACAGGGGAAGATCTTGGAGGAAATATGAGTTCTGTTTTTGAAAGGTTCAGTTTCAGGTAGCTCTGTGACATCCAGGAGGAGACAGCAGAGAGACAATCTGTAACTTGGGAAAGGACAGAATTAGAAAGATCAGGAGTAGACAAGTAGAGTTGGGTGTCAACAGCATAAAGGTTATACTGAAGTCCAAACAACTGAATAAGTTTTCCTAGTGAAGTTATATAGAGTGAGAACAGCAGGGGGCCTAGAACAGAGCCTTGAGGAACTCCAACAGAGAGAGGGAACATAGTAGAAGTACAGTTAGAGAAGGCAACTTTAAAGGAACGGTCAGACAGATAAGATGTAAACCATGAAAGAGCAGTGTCATGAATGCCAGCTGAGTATAGAATGTCTAGGATGAGTATGTGGTCAACTGTGTCAAGGGTTACAGAGAGATCTAGAAGGATGAGTATGGAATAGTGACATTTAGACTTTGCCAGTAGATCATTGGTTACTTTGGGGAGTGCAGTTTCAGTTGAGTGTGTTGGGCAGAAGCCAGATTGCAGGGGGTCGAGAAGGGAGTTGTAGGTGAGATGCTGGATCAGGCATTTGTAAACAAGCCTTTCTAGTAATTTGGATGCAAATGTAAGAAGGGAAACTGGACGATGGTTAGAGGGAAAGCTGGGATCAAGGGAAGATTTTTTGAGGATAGGAGTGATTAGTACTTGTTTGTTTAAGGATGGAAATGTACCAGTAGAGAGTGAAAGATTAAATAGGTGGGTAAGTGCAGGAGATAGTGTATCAGAGATTGGATAGAGGAGGCGAGAGGGTATGGTGTCAAGGAAACAGGTTGTGGGTTTTGAGCAGGCTAGAAGTTTGCTAACTTCTTCTAGTGTTGCAGGGGTGAAGGACTGCAAAGTGGATGTGAGTGGACTGCACATTAGTCTGAGATTGTTGTCAGACGGTATGCTCAGCCTAATGATTTTTTCATTAAAGAAATGAGTAAGAAATGAGTAAGATCTTGGGCCGTTACATTATTGGGTGGAGGGGGGCATAGGAGTGAGTTAAATGTGGCAAACAGTCGCTATGGTTGAGAGGACAGAGTGGAGATTAAAGATGAGAAGTATTGTTATTTAGCTAATGATAAAGCTTAACTATAGCAAGAGAGCATGAATTTGAAGTGGATGGAGTCAGGATAAGTTTGTGACTTTCTCCACTGTCGCTCAGCTGATCTACTACAGTTTCTAAGGTACCGAGTTACACCAGTGTGCTAGGGTTGGGGTTTAGCTGGTCGGCTGTGACGAATGGTAGAAGGTGCAAGGGAGTCAAGAGCTGTTGAAAGGGCATTGTTGTAGAGAGAAGCTGCCATATTGGGACAGGAAAGATTGTTAATGTGAGAGATGGGTTGTGCTGATACTGTTGATAATTGTTTTGGATCAAAGGTGATAAGGTTTCTGTATGTGTGGGTAGAGAGAGAGAGAGAGAGATGCTTGTGATAGTGCAGATGAAAGTATTATCTGAAAGGAGAGTAGGTGATGGTCAGATAGGGGGTAAGGAGAGTTAGTAAGGTTGGATGGGTGGCACGAGTGGCAGAATATAAGATCAAGAGCATG
Source organism: Xenopus laevis (assembly GCF_017654675.1). Classification (NCBI taxonomy): domain Eukaryota; kingdom Metazoa; phylum Chordata; class Amphibia; order Anura; family Pipidae; genus Xenopus; species Xenopus laevis. The sequence continues at coordinate 74,312,155 of NC_054373.1, read as the reverse complement.
ACCCTCGATGTGGGTAGATGAGTCTGTCCACTGAAAGAGACCAAATGAATGAAGTTGTTAAGAGGAGTTTAGGAGAAGCAGAGTTGTCAATGGGGATGTTGAAGTCACCTAAAATTAGAGCAGGTGTCTCGCTGGAGAGAAAGTATGGAAGCCAAGCAGCAAAGTGATCCAAGAAAGTAGAGTAGGACCAGGGGGGGGCGATATATGACAGCAACATGCAGAGTGATTGGAGAGAACAAACGTATGCTGTGAACTTCAAAAGAAGTGATGGAGAGAGAAGTTGGTGTGGTTAGATTTTAAAACCTACATTTGGGGGAAAGAAGAAATCCAACCCCATCACCATGATGCCCATCTGGTCTAGGGGTCTGACTAAGTGAGAAGCCTCCATAGCAGAGGGCAGCAGGCAGAGTATGTCACACACAGGCAGAGTATGGCACACACATGGAGCAAAGGGAAGGCAGAACAGAGCAGGAGACAGGGAAAGTGTGAACAATGTGGGCAGTTTCAGTCTGGGTCTTAGGTGTGAACAGTACAGGGCTTTAGGATGTGACCAATAGAGGTGTCACAATAGAGGTATGAACAATGCAGGAGAATCACAGGTGTGAACAATACCGGGGATTAGTCTAAATTTGAGGTTAAAACAATGCAGAGGCCAGTTAACTTCTAAATGATACCATTTAGATCTTACACATGGTAAGCAAACACAGCAGAGAGGTGGGGGCCACACAAGGGGGGGGGTCGCATCCCGCAGTTGGACAGCCCTGCTCTAGATCTTCCCTTCTCCTTGCAGGAAAAGCCATACAGTACTGCAGAAATTATGCCTGTCCAGTCATCCTCGGGATTCAGGAAGCTTCCTCAGTGGATTGGAAGCAGTACGCAGGTCAAACCAAACATTGTGACAGCATATGGGACAATAAGAGGGGTTGTCTCTCCAAAGGGAATGATGCAACTAGGGGGAATATGAGGAACACAAAAAACACATTCATAGACTATCACTGATGTTGTGGCTAAAGCTCTCATGCAATAGAAACCCTCAGCTATCAGAAGTAACATCCCTGCAGCCTCAACCAATCACTATTACTTTTTATAATTACTATACAACAAACACCATCATTCCAGTGTTTCCAGCAGGAAAACTGTTGTAATAGTTCAGCCTACACATAACCGTTAATGGGGAACTCCAGCAAAATATTTAAAAAATCATATTTTGCAAAAAGAAATATATAATTTTTTTGAGATGACAATCTGGCTCTGTAGCTTTATTTACAACATTAGGATTGGCCCAGAATCTTTGCTTTACTTGCCTGTGAATAGGATATTTTGCACTGACGGCAGAAAAGTGGTATGGACAGATCAGGGTTACAAACTGAATTTGAGACTTGAACTTGACCTGAGTGGCTGTTTCTTTGTTTCTCCCTTTTTCTCCAGTTTTGCAAGCAAACAAAAATTGATTCTGTATTAAGCCCCCTAGCAGACAATTTCTCTCTTGTGTACAGATTTAAGTTTGTTATTGATTTAAAAAAATGGTTTGTATTTAATATAATACAATTTGTGTGTGTGTATGATTGGTACAGATATACTGTATGCCACCTGTAGGAAATGCCTCTGCTACTACTAAGAATATGGAATCCTTAAGGGCCAAACTGGAAATGTCTCTGCCGCCATTAAGATTATGGAAACTTTAAGGGCTAAACTCCATGGGAGATTTATTTATGAAAGATAGCTTGTAGTACAAGTTGATGCACAGACTAGTTTGAGAGATTATATATATATATATATATATATATATATATATATATAAAACTGCAAAGTGACAGCACTCCAAGGAATTATGAGCAAAAAAGAGTTGATGCAAAGGAGGTTTTATTAAATCCGACGTTTCAGCTCCATTTTGGAGCTTTCATCAGGGAAAGAAACAGAGCATAGTGTCCAGGGGGGTTTTTAAAACGCCATTTTGGCGCCAACAACTGTTGCTAGGCAACCAAAATAACAACAATATACGTGTGGGGAAGTTACAGTGCAGTGTTCCCCATTAGAGACCTATTCCTGAATGCGCACTCTGCCCACATTCCTAGGTATACGCGACCGCAAATATCATAGTGCAACATTTCATCTTTACAGCAGCGCTGCTGGGTGGGCGTGTCCAACGCCCCGTCCATGGTGCTGTAGAGGTCGGCGGTGACTATGACCCGGGTTTCAGTGGGCGGACCGGCAGGTACTCAGTTTTAGTACACGCCCCCCATTACTATGCGCTATTACACCTAGCAACGTATAGCACCTAGTTTAGTAGGCACTAGACAGAGAGGCGGTGTCACCTGTCCGCAGAAAACGCAGACAGGACAACAACGCTACTCATCTGAGCGCAGGGGGGATATTGGGATCGCCACATTAGGCCCTTACCCACTTACCAGAACCAGAAAAGGACTTGTGTAATTAACATGCGGATAGGAACCCAGGAAGAGGTGGAGAGGCAGCACGGCAGAACCGTGCCAGCCTGTGTGCGCAGGAATCATTGGTCAGAGGGAAAGAATAAAAACAAGGTGAGAACAAAAGAAAGACACTACATTGAGTCCAGTACATATAAAAGCAAGGCAATGAGCATGAGTTGAAAAGGTGTATGAGCTAACACAAATGCCGAGCTCCGCCAGTTCATAGGAAGCATCCTAAGGGCAGGGTCTCATTCAGTCCTCTGGGAGTCACCGTGTCCAGCCTATGGATCCACCGTGATTCTCTCCTAAGTAGGGCTTGGTCCCTATTGCCACCCCTGTTCAGTGGTAGTTGGTGGTCAATCGCCATACACTTGAAGGTGGGGAGTGTGTGTCCTTTCATCAAGAAGTGCTTAGCCACCGGTTGGAGCGCTTTGCCTTCTCTCAGGGCCTTGCTGATTGCTGATCTGTGGTTGCTGATCCTCTCCTTCAAAGTGGTGCTGGTTTTGCCGACATAATACAGTCCGCATGGGCAGGTGATGATATATACAATGTGGGAAGAGGTACAGCCCAGCCTGTAACGTATTTTATATCTCTTCCCTGTGTGGGGGTGCGGGAAGTCTGGTCCAGTCAAGAGGCATCTGCAGGTTACACAGTCAGGGCATTTATAGCAGCCCAATTTTGTATGTTGGGAGAGCCAATCAGGGTCTTTATACATGGTTGTATAGGAGTCAGTTCTGACCAACAGGTCCCTCAGATTTTTACCTCTCTTGAAGCCCATAATAGGTCTCTTGGCCCTGTGGATGCTCAAGGAATCATCCATACTGAGCATGGGCCAATGTTTGTTGATGCTGTGGAGAAGGTAATAGTGAATATCATCTGATTGTCACGCTGTTCAGTGGTTACAGGCTTATCCAAGAGCTCCTGCTGTGAGTGTTGGAGTGCCCTGTGAAGTTGGACAAATAGTAGGTCTTGTGAGTATCCTCTCTGCAGAAATCTGTCAAACATCTCACATAGTTGTTGTTCTGCCGTCTTTCTGACATTGTTGTTGCGAATCACACGTAAAAATTGCGAATATGGTATTCCCCTTGTGGTGGCCGGGGGGTGGTTGCTGGACGCATGTAAGATGGAGTTTCTGTCGGTCGTTTTCCTGAAAAGTCTTGTGCCCAATGTTGAATTATCCAAAAATATATTCAAGTCCAAAAAGTCAATGTCCGTTCTGCTTTGATTGAGAGTGAACTTAATCGGACTGTCCAGATCATTGAGCTCTTTGTGGAAACTTATGAGGGTTTCTTCTGTGTCAGTCCATATCAAGAATAGATCGTCTATATAGCGAAAATATGCTAATATAGATTTGCCAAGGTGAGGAAAGATATTGATTGTCTCATAGTCCAGCATATAGAGATTGGCATATGAAGGGGCGAGGGCACTGCCCATGGCTGTCCCCGAGGTCTGTAAGTAAAACCGTTTTTCAAATCTGAAAAAATTCCTAGACAGTGTAAGTTCGAGGAGTTGAATTAACAGCTCCACCGGGACGTCTTTAGGTGGCGCTGTTATAAGAGCTCTTCTGCAGGCTTCAATTCCCTGATGGTGTGGGATGACTGTATATAAGCTCTTGACGTCCATAGTGACTAGAATACTGTTTGATGGTATGGGGGGTAGATTTTGTAATCGTTTAATAACATGACTGGAGTCTTGTGTGTATGAGGGCATGGTACGTACCAAGGGCTGGAGAAAGTGGTCCACATAGGTGGCAACAGGTTGGTATAGAGATCCAACTGCGGAGATGATCGGCCTCCCTGGAGGAGATGAAAGTGATTTATGGATTTAAGGTAAGGTGTACAGAATGGGCGTGCGTGGGTAGCTGGTGGTCAAATAGTTGAATGTGCTGTCATCCAGCCAACCGGCATTCTTGGCCAGTCCCAAGAGGTCATCTAGCTCCTTTTTAAATCTGGTGGTAGGGTCCATAGGGAGGGGTCTGTATGTCTTGTTGTCTGCCAATTGTTCTAGAATCTCATTTCTGTAGTAAGAATAGTCCAAGAGTACTATAGCTCCGCCCTTGTCCGCTGGCCTGATCACAAGGTCCCTATCCTTGCTTAGTGTTGAAATAGCATGTCTCTCATCCGGTGTTAGGTTCTGTCGTGAGCTTTGTCTCCGAGGCATATCCATGATTTCTCTATTCAAGATATTGCCAAAGGTTTTGATGGATGCTGGTGGATTTGGAGGGTCAAAGGTACTTTTGTTGCGAAACATAGGGATAGTCCTTTCTGGAGAATTTTTGTAATGTTCTTTAAGTTTTAGTTTCCTCTGGAATCTGTGTACATCAACCAGCATGTCTAAGGAGTCCAGGGAGTTTGTGGGTACAAAGGAGAGTTCCTTGGATAGCAGGGAAGATTCTGCGGGGGAGAGTATATGTTTGCTGAGATTAAATATTACATTCTCCTGCCCCTCTGTGGTTTGCCTCTTACTTGTGTGCCTCTCACGTCTTGTGTGCCGTCGCTTCCTTCTTTTTCTTTCACCCGTTTGGATCTGGTTTCTACGCCTAAAAAAGGTTTGTCTGGAGTGTTATCTGAGTCAGTGGACTGGTCTGAGCTGTCGACAGTCCGAAGTGTACGTGGAATGTGCTTCCGCCTTCTAAACGGTATTCTGTAATTGTCGGACTTGATGCCCATTAGCCATCCATATACTCTTTTGTTCTTATAGTCATCTGACACTTTTTTTAGTTTGTTTTGTTTGAAAGATGTTAAATCTTGTTTGTATTTCTCCACCTGCTTCTGTAATTTATCTAGCCAATCACTTGATGTATCTAGGCGAAGATTATCCAAATATTGTTGTTCCAGCTGGGAGATCTCTGCTCGGGTTGTGGCCAATTCTTTGCCCACTTGTTCCACCACCAATAATATCAGATCAAAGGAACATCTGTTGAGAATCCCACACCATTTGGCACAGAAGTCAGGGTTATTACGACCCAAAGTGGGGATATTGTTAATCCTAAATCCCCTAGGGATTAGACGTTGTCTATGGTAGTTAGATAAGTAAATACCATGCAGCAGGAGATCTTGTTCCTTGCGTTTAGAGTTCAATAGTTCGTGATAAATATCGATATTGGTTTTACTTACTGCTATGTCTTGTGGAGTTTCAGAAAAGAGAATACGGTCTGCATCTTGGAAGGTAAAGGAAAAGTCCAAATTCGTGTCGATGTCTAGTGGGAGTTGAGATGAGCCCTCTGCCATGCCTCGACGGATAGTAGTGTCCACACTGCTGTACTCCTAGTGTTGTGGACCTTGTACTGGAGTCAATCTGAATCCCAGGATGTTGCCTCTCATGTGAAGAATTCAGTAGTCCTTATTCAAGTAAAGGAACCGTGAACAGCTTGTCTCTTCACCTCTTTCCTCACCTTGGCAAATCTATATTAGCATATTTTCGCTATATAGACGATCTATTCTTGATATGGACTGACACAGAAGAAACCCTCATAAGTTTCCACAAAGAGCTCAATGATCTGGACAGTCCGATTAAGTTCACTCTCAATCAAAGCAGAACGGACATTGACTTTTTGGACTTGAATATATTTTTGGATAATTCAACATTGGGCACAAGACTTTTCAGGAAAACGACCGACAGAAACTCCATCTTACATGCGTCCAGCAACCACCCCCCGGCCACCACAAGGGGAATACCATATTCGCAATTTTTACGTGTGATTCGCAACAACAATGTCAGAAAGACGGCAGAACAACAACTACGTGAGATGTTTGACAGATTTCTGCAGAGAGGATACTCACAAGACCTACTATTTGTCCAACTTCACAGGGCACTCAAACACTCACAGCAGGAGCTCTTGGATAAGCCTGTAACCACTGAACAGCGTGACAATCAGATGATATTCACTATTACCTTCTCCACAGGGTCCCAATTACTTAAAACCAGCATCAACAAACATTGGCCCATGCTCAGTATGGATGATTCCTTGAGCATCCACAGGGCCAAGAGACCTATTATGGGCTTCAAGAGAGGTAAAAATCTGAGGGACCTGTTGGTCAGAACTGACTCCTATACAACCATGTATAAAGACCCTGATTGGCTCTCCCAACATACAAAATTGGGCTGCTATAAATGCCCTGACTGCGTAACCTGCAGATGCCTCTTGACTGGACCAGACTTCCCGCACCCCCACACAGGGAAGAGATATAAAATACGTTACAGGCTGGGCTGTACCTCTTCCCACATTGTATATATCATCACCTGCCCATGCGGACTGTATTATGTCGGCAAAACCAGCACCACTTTGAAGGAGAGGATCAGCAACCACAGATCAGCAATCAGCAAGGCCCTGAGAGAAGGCAAAGCGCTCCAACCGGTGGCTAAGCACTTCTTGATGAAAGGACACACACTCCCCACCTTCAAGTGTATGGCGATTGACCACCAACTACCACTGAACAGGGGTGGCAATAGGGACCAAGCCCTACTTAGGAGAGAATCACGGTGGATCCATAGGCTGGACACGGTGACTCCCAGAGGACTGAATGAGACCCTGCCCTTAGGATGCTTCCTATGAACTGGCGGAGCTCGGCATTTGTGTTAGCTCATACACCTTTTCAACTCATGCTCATTGCCTTGCTTTTATATGTACTGGACTCAATGTAGTGTCTTTCTTTTGTTCTCACCTTGTTTTTATTCTTTCCCTCTGACCAATGATTCCTGCGCACACAGGCTGGCACGGTTCTGCCGTGCTGCCTCTCCACCTCTTCCTGGGTTCCTATCCGCATGTTAATTACACAAGTCCTTTTCTGGTTCTGGTAAGTGGGTAAGGGCCTAATGTGGCGATCCCAATATCCCCCCTGCGCTCAGATGAGTAGCGTTGTTGTCCTGTCTGCGTTTTCTGCGGACAGGTGACACCGCCTCTCTGTCTAGTGCCTACTAAACTAGGTGCTATACGTTGCTAGGTGTAATAGCGCATAGTAATGGGGGGCGTGTACTAAAACTGAGTACCTGCCAGTCCGCCCACTGAAGCCCGGGTCATAGTCACCGCCCACCTCTACAGCACCATGGACGGGGCGTTGGACACGCCCACCCAGCAGCGCTGCTGTAAAGATGAAATGTTGCACTATGATATTTGCGGTCGCGTATACCTAGGAATGTGGGCAGAGTGCGCATCAGGAATAGGTCTCTAATGGGGAACACTGCACTGTAACTTCCCCACACGTATATTGTTGTTATTTTGGTTGCCTAGCAACAGTTGTTGGCGCCAAAATGGCGTTTTAAAAACCCCCCTGGACACTATGCTCTGTTTCTTTCCCTGATGAAAGCTCCAAAATGGAGCTGAAACGTCGGATTTAATAAAACCTCCTTTGCATCAACTCTTTTTTGCTCATAATTCCTTGGAGTGCTGTCACTTTGCAGTTTTATATTTTGACCTTTCGACCGGCACCCAGGTTCTAGTTTTTAGCAAAAGGTGTGCGTCCATTTGAACTGTATATACACACACACACACACACACACACACACACACACACACACATATATACATATATACATATATACACACATATATATATATATATATATATATATATATATATATACACATATACATATACATACACACACATACATACACACATAAAAGGTTGAACTTGATGGACGTGTCTTTTTTCAATCTAACTTACTATGTTACTATTTTTCAGGATGGTGTCGGATTGACAGATTGCGTCATACAAGTCAGAAATAGTTTCATGGATCAAAATATATCTGATGTGAAAATTACATTGAAAATATTCCATTTGACACAACATGACAGTCGGATGGAAATTCAGTATGCTGCGTCTTCATCCGATGAGATGAAATCTAATGGTGTCTTCCTTTTTTTTCTCATTGAAAAACATTTACTGTCGGCTGTAGATGCATGAACAAACTATCTGATTTTATCTGATCTGACTTTACATTCTATATATAGGGGGATCAGATTTCATAGGATCCTACAAATCTTGTGGTGTTGCATGGTGTTACGTTGCAAGATCAGATTTAATCTGACCCACAAAATCTGATCAAAATCTCCTGTGGAGTTTAGTGCTAAAAGGGAAAGCAAACTTATTCCCATAATGAAAGAAAATTTGTTTCTAAGCAAATTTCCAATATAAATTCATAATCCATTTTCTTTGGTTTATAAATTATTTGTAATTGCAATTGCTCTTTAAACCAGTATTTTTTCTAGTTAAATTCTCTGCACTTCTGGTTCTGAAACAATTGAACACTTTGAGGATACCTGACTTCTGCTACATTGTTTCAGTAACAGACCCTGCTTTCAAGGACAATTGAATTTACAATTGCATTGACTGAACAACTAATTGGAAGTTGTTTTCTTTCATTATACAAAGAACAGAAACATGTTTCAGCTGAAGAGTAGGGTGTATAACCAAAAAAGGCTGGTGCCACATGGGGCTGATGCTCACTCATCTACTGACTTCTGCTTGCTCCTGTGCCTGCACTCACATGCACTGGCATTACATCCACCCTACAGACAATATAAATATCTAAATCCTACCTCATTCTGAACTGCCTTCAGCAAACAACCATTTGGTTAAATGTTATCAAATAAAACATTGTATTTGTACCTGAAAACAACGTATAATGTATAAGTAGTGAAAGGATAACAGTACACAGGATGACTCAGGAAGTTTGTCACCTGAGTGGAATCCATCTTGGCCGATTGGTGAGAAAATATTCAGGGTCAAATATATTGAGCCTGATATATACAGTATGTGAATAGCCTCAGGTGAATACGGAAACGCTGGCTACTGCATTTGAGAGCACACTCAGTGCAGGTATGTTCCCTTGAAATTATTGTGGGGAGGGGGTGATTCTGAGCTTGCTTGTTTGGCTTAACTTACTGTACTTTCCATTCAATTGTAGGACAAGGTAAGAAGAAACCAGATGGTTGTTTTTTATGATAATGCAGATTAGCAATTCAGTCAAATTACATGGTAGCATAGAAACCAGTGCATGCCTCGTGATATTTGACTGCCACAATTATGGGGCTTATTTGAGATCAGGAAAAACTACCATTAGCTTAGAGGTGGCAGAAACTTAACCTGGTGATACAGATCTAGGTGTTTGGACTTCCGTCAAATGAAAAAATTGGGAACCCCTCTTAATTCTTTGGAGTTTTGTTTATCATTGGCTGAGCTTTCAAAGTAGCATCTTCCTTTTAATATACAACATGCCTTATTGAAACAGTAGTAATTCAACAGTGACAAAGTTTATTGGATTAACAGAAAATATGCAATATGCATCATAACAAAATTAGACAGGTGCATAAATGTGGGCACCCATATTACATTAATACGTAATTGAGAATCCTTTTGCCAATGTAGCAGCCTCTAGATGCCTCCTATAGTCTTTGATGAGTGTCTGGATTCTGGATGGTGGTATTTTTGACCATTCATCCATACAAAATCTCTCCAGTCCAGTTAAATGTTATGGCTGCCGAGCATGGACAGCCTGCTTCAAATCAACCCATAGATTTTCCATGATATTCAAGTCGGGGGACTGTGACGGTCATTCCAGAATATTGTACTTCTCCCTCTTCATAAATGCCTTTGTAGATTTCGAAGTGTGTTAAGGGTCATTGTCTTGTCGAAATATCCAACCCCTGTGTAACTTCAACTTTGGGACTGATGCTTGAACATTAACCTGAAGAATTTGTTGATATTGGTTGAATTCATCCGACCCTTGACGTTAAAAAGGCCCTCAGTCCCTGAACTAGCCACACAGCCCCACAGCATGATGGAACCTCCACCAAATTTGACAATAGGTAGCAGGTGTTTTTCTTGGGATGCGGTGTTCTTCTTCCGCCATGCAAAGCACTTTTTGTTATGACCAAATGGCTACATTTTTGTCTCATCATTCCAAAGCACTTTGTTCCAAAATCAATGTGGTTTGTTGAAATGAGCTTTTGCATACAACAAGCAACTCTGTTTGTGGTGTGATTGCAGAAAGGGCTTCTTTCTCATCACCCTCCCATACAGATGTTCTTTATGCAAATTGCGCTGAATTGTAGAACGATTTACAGATACACCATCTGCAGCAAGATGTTCTTGCAGGTCTTTGGAGGTCATCTTTGGGTTCACTGTAACCATTCTCACAATGCTCCTGTATTTTTCTTGGCCTGCCAGACCTGGGTTTTATAGCAACTGTGCTTGTGGCCTTCCATTTCCTGATTACATTCCTTACAGTTGAAACAGACATATGAGATAGCTTTTTGTAGCCTTACCCTAAACCATGATAATAAACAATCTTTGTTTTCAGATCTTTTGAAAGTTGCTTTGAGGATACCATGCTGTCACTATTCAAAGGAGAGTCAAAAAGAAGCACAACTTGCAATTGGCCACCTTAAATACCTTTTCTCATGATTGGACACACCTGCCTATGAAGTTCGATGCTTAATGAGCCAATCCAGTAATCAGTATTGAGCAGTTACATGCATTATACATAGTAGTACATAGTAAGTTAGGTTGAATAAAGACACATGCCTAACTGCCAGTTGATCCAGAGGAAGGCAAAAAACCCCATCTGAAGCCTCTCCAATTTGCCTCAGAAGGGGAAAAATTCCTTCCTGACTCCAAAATGGCAATTCATATTAGCAAAATTACCCACATTTCTGCACAGCCACTTTTTCACTTTTTAATTTCATTCAACTGAATACTGCTTCACTAAAAATCTTTTTTCAGAAAACACCCCAGTACAGATGTTCTTGGGAAATGAAAAATATACCACTTATTTTTTTGTTAAAATTTGAGAAAATAATTATACAGGGGGAGAGGGGTGAACTTTTTCATATGACTGTATTTTTGGTATTGTTGTCAAGCCTAAAAGAGGGACTTATTTTGAACCAAACAGGGGGAGGACTTCAATGCCTACCTGGAGAGTCTGTCAATCCAGCAGTAAGTGAATTCTGTGATGCAGCATTTTTGCCAACTGGAACTGTAAATCCTGAAGGAAACTGCCACCTAGCAATCTCCATTTATTAACCTTGTCAACTCAGCATGTTTTCTAGAGGGACTCCTCCCTCTCCTTCTCTGACCAAATTAACGCTAATGTTTAAAACCTGTGTTGGATTGTTACAGATATATTCCACCCTACACATCTTATCTTCTATTTTGACTAGACTACTGTAACTTGCTACTATCTAGCCTCTCTAATTATCATCTTTCCCCACAGCAATTTGGTTTAAATACTGCTACCAGAATTATCCTCCTCTTGTCCAAGAGAGAACAGGTCCCTCCACTGCTTAAGTCCTCATCATGGCTTTCAGTAAAACAAAGAATACAGGTGTGGGATGCGTTATATGGGAACTCCTAATCATGAAAGCTCTTAATTATGGAAAGCCTGTCTCCCATAGACTATTTTTTCCAAATAATCCAAATTTTTTAAAATTTCCTTTTTTTCTGTAATAAAACAGTACCGTGTACTTGATACAAACGAAGATATAATTAGTACTTATTGGAAGCCAAACATTGGGTTTTATGTTTACATCAATTCCTAGTAGACAAAGGAAATGTTCAGTATAAAAAAAAAACTGGGTAAATACTGTACAAAATAAAAAATGTTTCTAATATAGTTAGAAAAAAATTTAATCTATAAAGACTGGAGTGACAGGATGTCCAACATAATAGCCAGAACACTACTTCCTGGTTTTCAGCTCTCTTGGTTTCCACTGACTGGTTACCCTGGTGACCAAGCAGTAACCAATCAGTGAATTGAGAGGATGCCACATGGATAACTGTTGCTTTTGAATCTGAGCTGAATGCCAAGAATCAATTGCAAACTCACTGAACAGTTATGTCCCATGTGGACCCTGTAAAGTCACTGACTAACTCAGAGTTAGAGAGCTGAAAAGCAGGTAGTGTTCTGGCTATTATGTTAGACATCCACTCACACCAGCCTTTATACATTACATTTTTGCCCAACTATATTAGAAACAATTTTTTTATTTTGCACAGCCTATTTATCCAATTTTTATTTTTACACTAAACAATTCCTTTAAAGTATGAAGATCCAAATTACAGAATGCTTAGCTAGAAAACCCCAGCCCTGAGCATTCTGGATAACAGGTACCATAGCTTCTCATAACTTTCAAAGCCCTTCATTCTTCCTACCTCTATACATCGCTTCTTTTGTATCTACATGCATTCCACACCACCTCTTCTGCTCTTCTCAGAGCAATTGCTTAGTTTCAACAGCCACTACCACTGCTGTTTCTGCCTTAAAGCAATCTTGGTCTTGCGGTTTCTTACATTTGGAAAACAATCCCTACATTCCTCCAAAAAGAACCTTCTCCCTGTCTCTTCAAAAATAAACTGAGACTGCCTATTGGAGCACTCAATGTGACTCAGATCAAGTAGACTTATTGTATGAAGATTAAGGGGTGTTGCCAAAACGTGTTCGGGGTCTACACCATAGCAGCCACCTGTTTTTTAATGTTATAATAAACTGTTTTTTACGAGGCAGCGTGTCCTCAATTTTTTTCTTTTTTATTGTATGAAGATCCAAATTAAGGAATGAATCCTTAACTGAAAATCCATGGGTCCCAAGCATTCTGGATAATAGGTCCCATACATACATACTACATAGAATTACAAAAATAGTGTTATATAAACCCTTTCACCAATGGATTGCACCATATCAATAAACCAGATAATTATTAATTACAAATTCCTGTAAAAAGCATATAACAATTAAAACTTACTACTATTAATGATTAAATTAGGACAAACCACAACCAGTTGTCTTTATAAATACTCTCACTGATAAGGATGCATTAATAAATAAGTTATGAGATGGAACAGTACACGCACATATGGTCATATGATGCAGCTCTCCAATTCCAGCCAAAAAACAGTCCTAGACAACTGTTAATTTATTTATTATATATGCCAATTAAATAATAGCAGTAAATACATTTGTAAAACAAAATTCTGATACCTATGAACACTTCAGCCCTTCCAGATAAGCATATACGATCACAGTGCCATATGTGTATCACTTTTATCTTGGAACAAAAATGAACATTTAATATTTGTGCAATCAACATAGCTTGCATAGTTCTTTAAGATTTAAGAGAGTGTACTAGATAAAAGAAAATATTTTCTTTTTGCATTTCCAGGTATTTCCAGGCAGGTAATCAATTCATTAAATTGGCAGACAATTAAATGTCCATTTATAAAGCTGTGGTATTAAATACTAACACTGAGCTTCCCATTGTAAAGCCCGTGCAAGTAACATTTCTAAGTACTTACACCAGAGTTAAAATAGAATTTACGTCAAAACTATATACTTCACAGTATTTAGGCAAGTGAATAAAAGGTAAAAAAAATTGTCAAGTAAACATGCATAATAAATTGATTAGTTAGTAAAACTGCATACAATTAACAAGCCGCTTTATAAGCCTGTTCCTAGGCAAGTTTACTCCATTTTTACATGCAGCTTTGTAGTAGTTTTATATGCAGCTTTGTAGTAGTTTTATACTGTTGGTTCAGACTATTATTCATCTCCAGGCAAGACCTCAAGACATTTTCTTTCACACATGTAAAATTGTATGTGTATTTTTTTCATTATTGGCATGGATTTCTCTTTTAATAGTTGCCATTTTTGTTTATCCTAGGTACAGTGGCATAAAAAAAAAGATAAAGAAAAAGAAAATACAGTTTTAAACATAAGATATATAGTGGATAATGCACCCCCAACTGTAATTTATACAGATATTAGAAATCACGTGACAATATAAACAGGTCACGTAACTCCGAGTTGACTTCCAATATCTTTTTAAATTTTGGTAGCGTGCAGTGTCTTCAAGGAGCTATCTGGCTTGCTCTTTTTCAATATGCACAATGCCAAACGCTGCCTCTTTAAGTTATAAAGGCTGTGTTCTGCTGTAGGAATGCGCTGTTTATGAGGATATATTTTACAGTTTGGTCCCATAGGTACTTGACCAACCTGTAGATTATATAGGGAATAAAGTACCCCCTCTTGTAAAATATAAGGATATTATAAGTTACCAAGGAGTTTCATGACCATATAAAAACACGAGGCCGAATGTTTTTATACAGGTCATGGAACTCCGAGGTAACTTTTAATATCCTCATATTTTTACAACTGGGGGTACTTTATTACAATACACAAATTTCAGTGAGTCGTGAAATGACATCAGAACTCACCATTTATAAGGATATAATTTACAAGATATTCATGGCTTTTGTGTAATATATATATATATATATATATATATATATATATATATATATATATATATATATATATATATATATATATATATATATATATATATATATATATATATATATATATATATATATATATATATATATATATATATATATATATAGAGAGATAGATAGATAGATATATATAAAAATAGAAACAACAAGTTGAGATTAAAGAACTGAGGTAGAAGGGTAAAAGGCACCAATATGTAAAAAAGAAAAAAATTCTCTTTGGTCTCTTACTTTACCATGTATTAGTAAGTTATAATTTATGGATGGACAGTCATTCTATTAGACAACTTTGATCACATACATTCCAATTGCTATTGTTTGGTGCACTGTAATGAGCTTTTTCTGATCCAATTTTAGTAAATAAAGTGCAAAAATAATATAGTGTCATTACAAATAGTGACATTTGTTATACTTCATTTATATAATATCCCTGAGCCAGTGTTAATTCTCTTCCACCAGCACATAAACTAACAGGGTCAAATTCTAAAAGGCAATTATCCCACAACAGCTAGAAAAACTTTTTGTGAATATACATAATCTCTGCAGGGAGTACACAGAACCAAACCCAAAATCCCAAAGTTATTTACGATCATCCACAAAAAGTACTTCGCAGAGTGTCTTCTTTAAGTAACTTAGTGTTTGAAGGTGGCTCCTTAGCAAGACAAACATTTAGGCTCAAACTAGTCAATCATTTTAGAAGAATTGTCTAAATGTTTGGGTTACAACAATCATTGTAAGCAACAGAACAAGGTTTCCTGAAAAAAAAAAACAAAAAAAAAACGTTAATAAAAGAGCTAAACAATGCTAGGCAATAGCTTCCACTTTTGCAAAGAGAGGTTTAAGGATGTTTAAATAAAGATTGGCAAGAGTCAAGTAAGTTGTTACAAGGCCACTGTAATTTTTAATTTTTTATTTAAAAATAAATGTAATGATTTTGAAAGTTGAAGAGATTAATTACAGGTTAGGCTAGTTTGCGGAGGTTTTTTTTTATTTTTAAAGACATGTATATGTATTTATTTACGAAGATATAGATATTTGGGGCAACTTTATGTTACAGAAGGCAGTGTGCAAAAAAAAAAAAGGGCTGCTGCAATAAGCAACAGGAGATGACACAGGGCCTGTCCTAACAGCATGCCTTATGGAAAAGAAAAAGACCCGACCATCATTCTTTTCCTAAATAATATGCTTTAGGGGGGAAAAAACCCGGAAAAAAAGCTGCACTCAATTTTTTTCACTTTTACCCCCCAAAATCGAACACTGGCCTCAGAGTGTAGCAACCCTTTTTAAACACTTCCATTTTTCTTAGTTAACCCTTGAGTTGCTAACTTTAAATTGAGCCAATTTATCAGTCTAAAAATGCAAATATCTCAGAAACATCAAGAATAAAAAAAAAACAATTATTAATTTAAAGATTAAACCAAAGCAATACTATTTATATAATGTTTGCAAACATACCTAGTCAAACTTTTAACTGTATATGGCATCAATACTGAAAATTATTAATATTTAAAATAATAGAACCAGCAGATTCCACCAGAGCAATGCCAAATTGGAAACGCTGAAATATGCAGGTCCACAAATTGCACCTATGCTCGCAGCCTCCTACCTAGCCTGATCCCAGATACATCGTGTCTTCAGTTGCAGCCAGGAACACATTGAGATTTTGCCAACAAAATTCGATTTAAGCACTGAAATCTGCAGCATGTGCCTGCACCCGGACGAACGCAATGGATCCGGTGCGGCTAGGTAGGAGGCTGATGTTAGTGTAGAGGTCGATTCTCAAACTGTGTATTTTAGCAGGTCAATTTTCAGCCCCAAGTGGCATTAACCAAGTACCATTCTAAAATAGAGAAAGGGCCATTAAAAGTACTAAAATTACTTTCTTGCACAACCATTTCTAGCAGTGCACTGACCCTCCATTTCAAAGACATTGTAAATCACTTTAAGGCAGTTGTATATATTCAAAATATGAAAATAGTGGTGAAAGGAAAAAAAAATTGTAAATCTTATGCTTATCCCAGAATAAAAGATAAGACACACATAAATAGAGACATGACAAAGTAAAGCTTATCTCTGCATACAGTATATATATCTTAGAATTACACCAATTAACCAATGTAAAAATATGCAATACGCGACAGCTAATTTTTTTGCAAACAAACAGACATTTTAATAGCATACAGTGAACTCACCGAAAATGACACCAGCATCATTGCCATCTAAAATAAATAAAAGGAATAACTTGTTATTTTGCATCTTCATATTACTAGGGAGCCTATTAACAAACCAAGCTCATTTTTAGTACTGGCATTTTTATTTGGAACAGTGAAATACAAAACAAATGGCTATTAGCTTTAATCAGCCTAGCTGGTAAAACACCTGCCAGGGCTGGTATTACAAATTTACCAGCAATGTAGCTGCCGGTAATTTATAATATCCTTTATAAAAGCCCTTGACCTTCAGTAAAAACTTACAATTCCTTTGGCTTCTGCGATGTGGCCCCGCCCCTTTTGCTGCGCTACCCACCGGCTCCGCCCCCTCACGGCCCGCCGGTATTTTTTTTTTTTTTTTTTAAAAAAAGGTGGCAACCCTAATCACAAGCAGAATAATAAATGATTATGATGGTCACTACTGCTTACTGTACTGGTGCAGTATGCTGCAGGCCAAGCTTCGATGTGTTTGTTGCACCCCCACACCCGTCCCTTTAAATGGTGGTCCTATGCCTTTAAAAATGGGTGTTGGTTTGGGCATGTCTCTCTTAAAAGCCGCAAGTGGGGGAGGATTAAGCCTGTGGAACCAATGCTGTGGTCTAGGCAATCTCTCTCCTTTAAAAGCTAATGGAGGGGGAGGACTAAGCCTTCTGACTAAAAACAATGCCCAGGTCAGGAGACACATCCCAAGAAATGCTACCATGCAGGGAGGTATCAGCCTTTTAATACTATGACCGGAGGTAAAAATATAGGTAGGGACCACCATATAGGGTTTGCCATGATGTGATACAATGGCTTACCAATTTTATGATCATAACTTTGTAACTAAAAACCTCAGTTTTTGTAAATGCATGCACTTGCATATATACTGGATTACTTATGAGACGGGGACCTGGGCACCTGACTCAGAATCAGTTTGCGACTGGTCTTCATTTAGCATATTTTTTTTTTTTTTTTTTTAACAATTTAGGTTTTTTCCAGCATCTCAACAGTTTAGAATTTTAGTAATCTGGTTGCTAGGGTTCAGCTTCCCATAGCAACCAGGTAATGGTGTAAACGAGACTGGAATAAGAATAGGAGGGGCCTGAATAGAAAGATAAGTAATAAAAAGTAACAATAGTATTGTAGCCTCACAGAGCGAGATCATTTTGTGTGCCAGGTTCAGTGACCGCATTTGAAAGTTGGAAAGAATCAGAAGAAGGCAACCAATTTAACTAGAACAATGAAGACCATTTGAAAAGTTGCTAATAATTGCTCATTCTATAATTTAAATTTAACTTAAACAGTTGTTAATATATTTAGTGTTATTTTGGAGATTTGCATTTAATTGTAGTCCCTACACATAACAGCAATACATTTGCAGATGCAAAGAAAAAAAAAAAAAAGAGAGAACTCATGTTCAGAAGCCTTTCGAATATGCAGTTACTATTTAAAAAGTCATATGAAAAAGTTAAGGAACCCCTTTTAATTCTTTGGAGTTTTGTTTATCATTGGCTGAGCTTTCAATGTAGCAACTTCCTTTTAATAGATAACATGCATTGTATTATGCATGTATACTTTTCCAAGAAAATGTTTTAATTATACAATAACTGTTTAACATAGACTGTTTCATGTCATATTTTACTGAGAATTACATTGTAAAGCATCTCTAAATATATTAATAAAAGAGAATATTGCCTACCATCACAAGAAGGCACAACGGAACTCCATTTTCCAGTATTTGTGCAAAAACGGGAGGAATCCCCAACAACTGTCATGTTATTAAAGCACTGATACGTCACCATTTCATTGTACTGATATTGATCCTTTTGTGGAGTAAAATTTCCATTCACAATATTTTCAGGAGGTTGACAGATTTGGGCTTAAATTTCAAAAGAGTGCACATATTACCAATACATTCAAACTCTTTTAGCCTATTTAAGAAAGGTAGAAATTTTTCTTCTTACAGTAATTTCTATTTCCAAGTCACTCTCATGGCAGCATTCACCAACATGGGTAATCCCTTCCCCTTTAGGTCATTGGACAGGAAAAAAACAAATCACATAAAGCACCCTCCTCCTATACCTCCCCCAGTCTAGTAACAAGCACTTGAAGGGGTGGGAAGTTGGTGAATGCTACCATGAGAGTGACTTTACTGTAAGTAGAAACTATTTCTACCTTTCCCAAGTCACCATGGCAGCAATTCACCAACATGGGATCTCCCAAAGCAAGAAAAGAAGGGTGGGACTACAAAAACTGCTGCATAATTTTTTTAATCACACTAATTCAGTGAACAAACTTCCTCCCAAATCTGGCTTCTTGGGAATGTAGTACGTACAACTTATAATGACGTACAGAGGTTGTCACTGATGACCACCTGGCTGCTCTGCAAATGCCCTGGCTTCCATTGCCCAGGATGTAGCTACAGCCCTGGTTGAGTGAGCTCTCAGATCTCTGGGCACCTCCCTGCCACCCAACTGATAAGCCATCACAATAGACACAATTATCCATCAACCAATCATCACTTTAGAATGAGATTGACCCTTCCTTGGGCCTCGTTATTCCAAAAAGTCTGTCCGACTTACGCCAATCCCTTGTACGGTCAATGTAGTATGACACTGCCCGTAATAAGTCCAATATGCCACTGCTCTTCCCGCTTAGACTTTGGAATGGCACAAAATTAAGGCAAAATGAGAGAAACCCAAATGTTGGCCTCATCACCACTTTATCCTGAAATATTACAGTATCTGGTTATTTTGCAGAAAGGGAATGCTTCTTTTTCACCCTACAAGCCGAAGTCACTGCCACCGCACCTTCAAAGTTACATGCCAGTCTGAAGCATCTTCCAACGGTTCAAATGGTGACCCCATAAGAACTTTCAATACCACCGGCAAATCCCAAGGAGGAACACATGGCTTGATATATGGTCAAAAGCCCCAAAAAGGAGAATCCTCTGCTCATGTTTTATTGTTTAAGGCTGATATAGCTGAAATCTGCCCCTGTAAAGTACTGTTACTCAGTCCTTTCTGATATCCATCGAAGAGAAATTGAACAATTTGACATGGTTCAGAACTTTCAGGATCCAAGTTCCTACTTTTAAGGAGAAGGAAAGGCTAAAATTAAGTAAGCTTTATTAGAAAGGTCTATATTAATACACCAGTAAACCCCCAAAGTAATGCTGCTCTGAATCCTCTGTCAAAAGAAACACCACATTTCTTTCCTTTTATTGTGAACACATGGGCTTCTGTATCAGACTTCCTGTTTTCATCTTAAACCTCCAGGGCACGGCCTTAAGCATGCTCAGTTTGCTCCTCTCCCCTTCCCTCCTCCACTCCCTGCTGTAATCTGAGCCCAGAGCTATGAGCGAGCAGGGAGAGACTCAGGCAGGAAGTGATGGCACACCAAGCCAATATGGCAGCTTTTATCCTTAACAAACAGAGAACACTTCAAAAGCGGTTTACTCAAGTGTGGTAAAGCATTCTGCAAAAAATATACTGATATACTGATATAGCTTGCTCTATTGTGGCTAATCTATTGGCAATAAACTGCTTCAGTAGCTTTCCTTCTCCTTTAAGCAAACTGAACAAAACAATCCCAAACTTGATAATATCGAGCTGAGGTAGGTTTTCTTGGATTTTAAAAGAAGGGTCAGAAGGTCTCCCTGGATTCCTTTCTTACACAGCCTCTGCCTCTCAACTTCCATACCAGCAAGGACAGGTGCACCACCTCCTCGTGGAATATGGGCCCCTGTGACAACAGGTCTGGCCTTACTGGAAGCTTCCAAGGGTCCTCCACCACCAGCTGAATCAACAGCAGAAACCAAGGACGCCTGGGTCAATGGGGAATTACTGCTATCACCAATGCTCCCTCTTGGTCTATTTTCCTCAGTACTCTCCAGATCATGGGAAATGGAGGTAAGGCATAGGAGAACATCTTGCTCCAATCTTGAAGTAAAGCATCCACTGCAGTGGACATGAATTTCTGGCAAAAAACTTTTGACACTTCCCATTCAAATGTGTTGCCATTAAATCGACTTCCGGAACAATGCTTGACCTATCGCCCTTAACTCCAGGACATTGGATGACAGAGCACGAAGATTCCAACTTCCCTGCACTGATCTGCCGAGCATGACGGTGCCCTCTGAGGCATCTGTTGTAACCGTCATCCACTGGGGTTTGAATAGGGGCATACCTCTGGCCAAATTCTGTGGTTCCATCCACCACCTGAAACTGGACTACACCACTTCCGACAAACAGAGTTTTTGGTGAAGCCGTAGAGGATTCAGTGCACATGACTTGATCAGGAATTACTGCAGGGGTCTCAGATGCCACCTTGCCCATTTTACCATCTGAATGGTTAACGTCATTAAGCCCAGTAGCGACATACAGTCCTTGACAGACTTTCTTGTCCCACAAAGGAAAGCACTCTCTCCTGTATTCGCTCGATCTTTTCTTGAGGAAGACTTATCAGATCTCTAACTGTATCTATCTGGGCCCCCAGGAATATTAGACTTTGGGTTGGAACAAGGCAACTCTTCTGCCAGTTTATGACCCAACCGAACTCCTGCAACATTCGAACAGCTTAGTCTCTGCTTCTTGCTGCTTCTTCTGCTGAACCGACCTCCCTCAAGACTGCAATATTCGTCACTAACACCTTCAAAAAGGTTCTCTGTGATGTTGAAAGGCCAAAGGGGAGACAGGTGAACCTCACATGTTGATCCCCCACCACAAACTGAAGGAACTTCCTGTGGTCAAATTGGCATGCGAAAGTATGCATCCTTCAGATCGAGCTTTATCAGCAATGCCGCTCAACGAATTGCCATAGTTATTGAGGCCAGAGACTCCCATTTTGAATTTTCTGTACAGGATGAACTGATTGAGGGGTCTCAAATCTAGGACTGGCCTGAAAGCCCCTGATGCTTTCTTTACTAAAAAAGTTTTGAGTAGAAGCCCAACCGTTGCTGTGTGGGTGGTACTGACTCCACTGCTCCCGACATCCGGAGCTGTTGGAGATAATCTTGAACAATTAATTCCGCCCTTGCAATCTTTGGAATAGTTGATAGTGGTATCTCGGGATCTTGCAAAATTCCAGTCCATAACCCTCCTGGATTATATTCAAAACCCAAGAATCCTTGATCTTTTGGAGGTGTTTTGGAAGAACAACCTTGCTCCTACCCTCACTTCCTGGGTCTGCTGAATATCATTGTAATTTTTTGGAAGTTGAGGGGAAGGCCTTTTTGCTGGACTGAAGGACCCCCAACTCAATTGTTTTTCATAGCCGCTGCCGGGCTTTGAAAATTTTCTATCACAAAAGGAATTTCTACTAGGGGAAGATGGCCTGGACCTCTGGCGCTTAAACCTTCTTTCTTGTGGAAGAAACACACTCCTCCCCCCAGAAGATCTTTTGATAATCGAGTCCAGCTTCTCACCAACTAACATGTCCCCCTCGAAAGCCAATTGACACAGATTGGACTTGGATGCCGAATCCTCCATCCATGGTTTCAGCCATAGAGCCACAGAAACACAGAGTTTCACCAAATCCAATGAGGCTTCTGATAAGAAACCCACCGCCAATCTTAAATCTGAAAGCATCTCCTTTAGATTTGCTCTGCTTACATTCGAAGAAATGGCCTAGTCTAAGTTGTCCAGCCAAACCTTCATTACTTATGAAGTCGAGGTTATCGCTACTGCTGGCCTCAAAGCCTCTTCTCCATGGGCTCCTTGAAGGCCGCGGCATCATCCACTGGCAAAGTCATTTTCTTTGCCAACTGAACAATCGCCGCAGGTGAATTGTCCCAAAGTTTAGAAAAGGATTTTTCCACTGCATATCTCTTGGAAAACTTCCCCTGTATCACTACTCTCTTTTCAGTATTCTTCCACTCAGAATGAATCATGTTGTTAATTGACTTGTACTGGAAATGTGGATGCCTTCTTCTTTAGAGATGGCAAAAATCTATCCGCTGAAGAACCCTTTGGAGTTTCCTTAGTTAGTGTCAATGCCTTCCGGACTGCTTTGATCAAATTATCTACTGCCACCGTACTGAGAGTAGTTTCTTCCTCTGAAACTAATTCTCCTTCCTCAGACACACACTCTCCAGGGTCATATAATTCCTCCTCCGACACTTCGTACAGGGATTCATAAAGTGACTCCCTGATTCTTTTAGATCTCCTCACCGACAAGGGTGCCGGATTTGCTGCAGATGCTTCCTGGACTCCTTGAACAACTGCCTGTTTAATAAGTGACACAAGGGCATCCAACTGAAGCACTCCTGAAGTTTGCTGTTGTCCAGTAAGGGTATGACCCTCTGATGACTGTTTGGAACCTGCAGCATCCTTATGGGACTCACTGGAGGCAGGAGGGCTGGAATGCAAATAAAAAAAAAAAAAAATCCATCAGCCAACTGCACAACCTCTCTCTCTCTCTCTCTTTTTTTTTTTTTTGTTCTGAATGCTTACCCAGGACCTTTAGACTGTGTTGTCTTCACAGAGCTAGTAGACTCCATGATTGACAGGACTGTGGAAAGTAAAACACAACACTGAAACCTTTAGTCCTACCAGCTTGCCAGCACATCCACAGAATAGGAGCTTACAAAAACAATTCTTGCTTGTAGTGTACTTGCTCTCACTCCAAAATGGCATCAGGAACACGTAAATACGCCCACGTCTCTGAATATAAGTGCTCCTTAATGATGTCAGCGTCCATACGCCAGCATCCATACTCATGCACACACATCTGTGCCATTTTGGACCATGCCCGCAAATCGGTTTTACCCGCCGCACTCCATCAAAACTGGCCTCAGTTCCACCACGGAGATACAAGGAGCGAGTCACCAGGCTCTAACCTGACTCCCCCGGCAATCCCCAAAGGGAGCACAAAGGAAGCATACAGGAGGGGAAAGAGAAAAAAACCTCTGAACCTTGGACTACTGCCTGGGTAAGCTACCAATAATCCATCCAATGACCATGGGACAAGAAAAAAAGATAAATAAAAATAAAATAAATAAAAGTAGAAAAAAAAGAGGAGGTATAGGAGGATGGTGCTTTATGTGATGTTGTGGTTTTTTCCTTGTCCAATGACCTAAAGGGGGAGGGATTACCCATGTTGGTGAATTGCTGCTATGGTGACTTGGGAAAGTTATACATAAATATAGAACTCGGTTCTGATACCTTTTGAAGCTTACACAAGGGTAAGCAACTAAAGCAGCCACAGTGTGAAGGGCCACACAAGGGTGGGCAGCACTACTCTAAAACATTAACTGGCAATACTAAAAGCAATACTAAAAGCCTAACACTCTTGAAGTGCTTTTCACCTTCTAAAGCAGCTCTTGGGGGGGCAGGTCGCTGACCCTGTAAACTGTTCTAAATTGATACATTTAGTTGATACATTTCTGATCTTTGTCCCTGTTAAGCAGAATCCCTGGGTTTCATTACAGGCACCTATTGGAACACCTAGAAATAATTGTTTTGTAAAGTTACAAATGTATTGTTATTGCTACTTTTTATTACTTAGCTTTCTATTCAGACTCTCTCCTATTCATATTCCAGTCTCTCATTCAAATCAATGTATGGTTGCTAGGGTAATTTGGGGCCTAGCAACCAGCTTGCTGAAACTGCAAACTGAAGAACTGCTAAATAAAAAGCTAAATAACTCAAAAACCACAAATAAAAAAATGAAAGCCAGGTGCAAATTGTCTCAGAATATCACTCTCTACATTAACCCAAAAGGTGAACAAGGACTTTAATTATACAATAACTGTAACATATGGAATGTTTCATGTCATATTTGATAGAGACTTACATTGTAAAGCCTCTCTAAATATATTAATAAAAGACAATATTGCCTACCATCACAAGAAGGTACAACGGAACTCCATTTCCCAGTATCTGTGCAAAAACGGGAGGAATCCCCAACAATCGTCGTGTTATTAAAGCACCGATACGTCACCATTTCATTGTACTTATATTGATCCTTTTGTGGAATAAAATTTCCATTCACAATATTTTCAGGAGGTTGACAGATTTGGGCTTAAATGTCAAAAGAGTGCACATATTACCAATACATTTAAACTCTTTTAGCCTATATAAGAAAGTTATGCATAAATATACAACTCTGTTCTGATACCTTTTGAAGCTTACACAAGGGTAAGCAAATAAAGCAGCCACAGTGTGGAGGGCCACTAGTTGGACAGCACTACTCTAAAATATTACCTGGCAATACTAAAAGCCTAACACTCCTTCATGTTGCATGTAAAATGTTCTGTAATTATACCTCTTGATTGTATAGATCAAAATCTCCCAGTAGTACACCAGTACCAAATTTTCAAAGCACTATTCCAGAAATCAGCATATTTTAGATTGCAAACTGATAAATGTTTTTCTAGTTCAATATACCATATTGAAATGGTTTACTAAAAGTAAAATTACTTAAAACAATTCTGAAAATGCTTAAATATTGCTTGTTCACCTTCAAACAACTAGTTGTTTTCAGACAGATCACCAGAAATAATGACTTTTTCCAATTACTTTTTATATGTCACTGTTTTTCTAATATTGAAGTGCTTTTCAGCTAAAGCAGCTCATGGGGGGGGTCGTCGACCCTGTAAACGGTTCTAAATTGATACATTGAGTTAATATATTTCTTAGCTTTGTCCCTGTTAAGCAAAATCCCTGGGTTTCATTACAGGCAGCCATTAGAATTGATACAATAGTTACTAATACTCCAGAGATGCTGTTGAGAATTGTATCAACTAAATGTTGCAAAATTGTAACCGTTTAGAATCTGCGACTGAATTACTGAGCTGCCAGACTGAAACACCAGAGACAGGAAAATACAACTTTAAAGGGGTGGTTCACCTTTAACTTAACTAAGTATGTTATAGAATGGCCAATTCTAAGCAACTTTTCAGTTTGTCTTTATGATGTATTTTCTATAGTTTATTAATGATTTGACTTCTAACCCTTTCCAGCTTTCAACTGGGGGCCACTGACCACACCTAGAAAAAATTGTTCTGTAAACAAATGTATTGTTATTGCTACTTTTTATTACTTGGCTTTCTATTCAGACTCTTCTATTCATATTCCAGTCTCTCATTCAAATCAATGTATGGTTGCTAGGGTAATGTGGTGCCTAGCAACCAGATTTCTGAAACTGCATACTGCAGAACTGCTAAATAAAAAGCTAAATAACTCAAAAACCACAAATAATAAAAAAATAAACCCTTTAAAGTCTTAATGATACCAAGATAAACAAACCCTAAATATGACATGAACAGTTTCTTGTCACTATATGTAGAATTATTATATATAAAGTGTAAGTTATAGCGGCTTTTTCAATTACCATAAAACAAGATATATTTATTAAAAAAAAAAGGGGGGGGGGAATGCATATTGCTAATCCAAATGACCCAACTGCAAGCTGTCAAAATTGACATTTTAGAAAAATTAACTATTGTATGTGCAAGTAAATTTTATGGTTTATTTTTCAGTAACTGCAAAAAAGTAGCCAAAGGATGCCCAGGACCAGCTCAGCTCCCACAGATTTTTTTAAGCTTAAACAAAGAATGCTGGGACTGAAGACCATTTGAAATGTAACACAATACAACTTAAATCACACTTTCTAACATAATATTTAAACTAGCAGATGATTCCAGTATTATATACATTACTAAAGATTCATGAGAATCTAGAACTGGTCCAATTGGTCTAGTTGGTCCAATTGTAGCAGGTAATGATTACACTATTTTTATTTTAAGGTAGTGCCATGTAGGTAGCATGAAACATGTAAATACCTTCAGTTTTAAAAAGGCTTTACAGTGCTTGTCTTGCATTTAAAGGACTGGTGGTTCCTTTTCTTCTTTCTCAAAATTTTTATTGTGGTGTCAGCAAGAAAATATAATACAAAAATCACAAGGCATAGGTAATATATCACTTGTTAACAATCTCGTGACACTTTTTCAGAAATTTAAGTTGACAAAAAAGCAATAACTATAAGCTATTCTAAAAATAAAAGAAAACAACAAAAAAAACAAAAACAAAACAAACAAACAAACAAACAAACAAAAAAAAAAGAAAAGGACTCCTGGTAACACTTTGCCAGCTATATGGACATAATTGACCTAGACCTAAAGTTAAACCCACATTCCAGGAATAGAAGAGCCAACAGATCTTGGACCACATGAATCGTCTAACCACCCAGAACACATCCCATCCACAAGATACTATAAAGGCAGGAGGTAATTGGGTAAAGACCCATTATACCTATAATCTATCCAAGGTTGCCAAGTTAAGCAGAAGGTATGATACTTATCTAAATGAATGCTAGTCAACTTATCATTAGTAAAAATCCAATCTAATTTAGCTTTAACCCATTCCACTTTTAAGTATGGTGATTTCCATGATTTAGCAATGACTTGCTTGGATGCTAGTAAGATATTATTTAACAAGCGACTTTGGGATTTAGATATCCCATCAGCAGGCCCGGACTGACAATCTGTCAGTTCGGACAATTTCCTGAAGGGCCGCTCCATTTACTGTGTGTGCGTCTCTGTGTTTGGGCGCCTCTGTGTTTGAGCGCGCCTCTGTGTTTGAGCGCGCCTCTGTGTTTGAGCGCGCCTCTGTGTTTGAGCGCGCCTCTGTGTTTGAGCGCGCCTCTGTGTTTGAGCGCGCCTCTGTGTTTGAGCGCGCCTCTGTGTTTGAGCGCGCCTCTGTGTTTGAGCGCGCCTCTGTGTTTGAGCGCGCCTCTGTGTTTGAGCGCGCCTCTGTGTTTGAGCGCGCCTCTGTGTTTGAGCGCGCCTCTGTGTTTGAGCGCGCCTCTGTGTTTGAGCGCGCCTCTGTGTTTGAGCGCGCCTCTGTGTCTCTCTGTGTGTGTCTTTTTGTGTCTCTGTGTGTGTCTCTGTGTTTGTGTGTCTGTGTGTGTCTGTGTTTGTTTGTGTGTGTGTTTGTGTGTTTACATGTGGGCTGCTTTGTTTGTTTTTTGCCCGGGCTGCTTTTTGCTCCCAGTCCGGCTCTGTCCATCAGGGACCACTCCGAGAAGAGCAACATAGGGGTCCCTTTCCAAATTGACGCCTAAAACCGAGAAGATCATGGTAAAGATCCTAATCCAATACCTCACTACCACTATGTGGTACATAGTGCCTATGAGGCTACAACCTCTATAACAATTACCATTAGCATGTGGGTAAATCTTGGCTATCCGAGCAGGAGTCATGTACCATCTAAACAATACTTTGTATCCTGCTTCCAACATAACTGTATTGATGGAACTTCTCCAATTATTATCCCATGTCTTCAACCATTCCTGCTCAGTGAGAGAACGCCCAATATCTTGGCGTTCTAGGATTCTGGTTGGAGTATCAAATTGCCTATATAAGAGAGAAATAGCTCCTCTCTGTGAAGTTCCCCCTATACACCATTTTTCATAAAAGGAATAAAGCTTCTCATAAGGTGGGCCTATTTTCCAACATGTGCCAATAAAATGGAGAATTTGAAGCGCACGAAAACTCTCAGAATCCGGCAGATTAAAATTATCTTTAAGACCTGCCAAGGTGTAAGGTCCTCTAGGTGTAATTAGGGATTTCACCTGATTTTTAGAAGTCCCTAGTGGAAATAATGGGTTTCCCAATATTGAAGCTGCTGGCGTATATAATGTCAATAGAGCATGTTGAGTTAGGGAGTTATTCCACAGCGACAGAGAATGGTGAAGGCAGGGGCTCATTTGTTTCGGCCTGCATGCTTTAGAGAGCCATAAGTAATTAGATGCATTGTATGGGGATGTATAAGTATTTTCAATATGTGCCCATTGGGGGGGGTGAAACAGCATTTATGCAAGTCTGGAAGTTGAGATGCTAAATAATACCACCTAAGATTAGGTAAGCCCAACCCTCCCTGTGACCAATGTGGCGAGTTGAGGCCGTCGCCTCAGATGGCAGCGCCCCACTAGGTACCAGGGGCAGCAAAAATGCTGCTCCTGGTACTTTAAGAACGAATTGCCAGGGGAGGGGGCAGGCGGCAGAGGGGCCAGGATCTCCCCTGCCTGTGACGTAGATATATACAACACAGTTCGGCTAACCCTAGGATTCTTATTATTCCAGATAAATCTAGAAATTTTAGACACATTTATTTAAATCATTTAGCTTAAGTGGGATGGGAAGTACTCTAAAAAAAATTCAAGAGTTTCGGGAATAATGTCATTTTGACCGCCCAAACCCTACCGATCCACGAAATGTGGTATTTGTTCCAATCCTCTAGCATCTTCCCAAGTTTAAGATAACGTTTAGGGTAATTAGCTTGATATAGCGAATCATAACTATTAGTTAGAGAAATCCCTAAAAAGGAGATTGCGGATTTCTGGCATTTAAATGTAAAATTGAGGGCCAAAAGTTTAACTACATCCTGGGGAAGACCAACATTAAGGGCCTGGGTCTTTTCTGGATTTATTTCCAATCCTGAAATGCAACCTAATAGTGATAATAAACTATATAGGTTCGGTAAAGATGTCATGGATTGCGTTGAAAAAAATGTCACATCGTCAGAGAATAGGCTGACTTTGCGATGATGAGTTTTAAGATCCAAGCCCCTAATATTGGTGTGAGCTCTAATCGCTATTGTCAAAGGTTCAATAGCTAAATTGAAGAGCAAGGACGACAAGGGGCAGCCTTGATGAGTTCCTCTGGAAATGGGAAAAACATCAAAAAGGATTGGGCCTATATGGACTCTAGCCATAGGTTTAGTACAAAGAGCAGTAACCCATTTCAGAAAATGAACCCCAAATCCCCAATGGAGCAGTGTTGTTCTCAGATATGACCATAGGATGGAATCAAAGGCTTTCCTAAAGTCCAATTTCAAAACCATAGCTTGCTTCAATATCAATTTGGCTCTGGAAATTAATAATACTAGACGTCTTACAGCATCAGATGCTTGGCGACCCCTCACGAATCCCACTTGATCATTATGAATCAATTGAGGTAAAAAAGAGCTCAATCTTGTTGCTAATATTTTCTATAGAAATTTAATATCGATATTTAACACTGAAATAGGCTTGAAATTGCTACAATCTGATGGTTTCATTGAGGATTTGGGGATGGGTGATATATTGGCTAAGAGCGATTCTGCATTGAACTGAGCACCCTGGAGAAGTCCATTAAACATTTGAGTAAGATGGGGGGGGCCAGAATATTAACACATTTTTTATAATAGATGGCAGAAAAACTGTTTGGCCCTGGTGTTTTAGTAAGTTGGAGTGAGCTAATGGCAGAAATCAATTCTTCTTAACCGGAGCTTCCATAAGTTGTTTATGCCCTAAACTTAACGATGGAAGTCTATACTCTTGGAAAAACGGTGACATCCCCTTTTGTGAGGGTTTAAATGGGTCAGAATATAATTTACTATAATATGCGGCAAACTGTTTTACGATTGACTCTAAAGATCCAGATACAGTTTTAATAGAGGTTATTGGGGAAAAATCTAGTTGATGGTTCCTTTTCTTAACTGCTCTCATAATCATACCCCCTCAGAAGCTATATCACTAATACACTGATGAAAAATCTAAACAATTCGAAACCTGGCTGGTAGTTTGGATATATGGTTTTGAAATATTAGGTTGTATATGTGCTAGATGCATAGTTGGCCACAATTTGAATGTCTCATTATTCCTCAAGTGAGGTTTTTAGACAGTTTATTCTTGTGTTTTAAAAAGGCTTTACACCAGTGTCTTGCATTGAAAATGTCTCTTCAGCACCTTTAAACCATTTTCACCCTAACCACGATAGTTGCTTTTTTTATATTTAGTGATAATACTTAATTTAGAGGCATATGACAAGAGAAACAGGTTTGAGTCAGAGGACTTTCTAGTGAGGAAAGGAAGATAATTTTCTTTGTATAGGATGAACTAATATTAGTTATACCTATCACATGGAAAAATATTTTCCTTTCCTCACTAGAGAAAATTAATTTAAAAAGGAAAAAAAATAAATAATATACTTACGTGTACAGAACACATCAGGTGTTGACCATATAGAATTGTGGCAAATTATTGTGGCATCTTTGCCAGAAACAGGGTTGTACCCAAGTTGGCAAGTGTATTGCACTTTTATACCAGAGGAAAAGGTTATCTGACTGCCAAATTCGGGTTTGAGCTGTGCATAGTGAAGACTAGGAGGAACACCACAACGACCTGACAAGAACATAATTTTGATAAACATAAAATGCATCATCACAAATATTCAACAAAGTCAATATGCCCTTGTTGAAAGCATGTTGTAGGAAACTGTGGCTCATTTACAAACTCTGCACATAGCGCAAAGTGCACTTTTCAGATGCATATCACTTTTTCCTTTTTTTCCTAGAAATCGAACATCATTCCTTTGCGGGCATGCATCAAGTTGCATCCAGCAATATCCCATTGTGTGCCATGCACCAATAATCACTAATTAAAGGGATACTGTCATGGGAAAACAATTTTTTTTTTCCAAAACACATCTGTTAATAGTGCTGCTCCAGCAAAATTCTGCACGGAAATCAGTTTCTCAAAAGAGCAAACAGATTTTATTTATTTAATTTTGAAATCTGACATGGGGCTAGACATACTGTCATTTTCCCAGCTGCCCCAGTCATGTGACTTGTGCTCTGATAATCTACAGTCACTCTTTACTGCTACCAACACACAATATTACAAGTAATAATAATAAAAAATACACTTGCTGGTTCAGGAATTACATTTTATATCGTAGAGTGAATTATAAGTAGTGTAACCAGTGTAATTTAGAAATATAAACTACATCATAAAAATCATGACAGAAACCCTTTTTGTGAATACGTTGCAGGTAACATTTTTGAAGTTTATAGTGGCTGGGTTTATGCATGATACAAACAAGAACAAAGCTCAGTTAAAAAGTCTGCTTTTGATAATGTAATATATATCACAAATATAACCCATCTATTGAATACTTACCCAGACACTCAGGCAATGAAGGTTCCCACTGACTATCAATATTGCATGTTATAGTAGATGGTCCAAATAGATCAAAGCCTTCAACACATGCAAAGGTAATAGCAGAATTTAGGGTATATGGGCCGTTAAATCCGGATAGCCTTGTTGAGTAAGAGACAGATGGATTGGCACATTTAACATCTGTGTGAAAAGATGCATATTTTTTACCAACTATATTATGTATGTACTCCCAGATTACATGGATAATCGATTGCAGCTTATAAAGAGCATATAAAGATGCAGCCACTTTGGTTTGTGTGTTTGACACTAATCCTATTTAACACAGAAAATGTTGTCACAGCATCCCATCTAATTAAAGCATTCCCCATTGTGAACAATCGTGCTTTGGAATGCCAACGCATTTAACTCACAAACCAAAGTGGCTTCATCTGTACACTAAAGGTATAAGTAAATACAACAAAGGGTTATCTTTTGTCTAGTTGCTCCAGAGGAAGGCAAGAAAAACCCCATCTGAAGCCTCTGCAATTTGTCTCAGAGGGGGAAGAATCCCTTCCTGACTCCAAGATAGGACCAGTCCAATCCAATCTTGGGGTCCAAGCATTGGGATTGTGCTAAGAATTATTTTCAATAACTCTTTATTGTCTCACTTGCTAAAAGGCATACAACCCCTTTTCAAAGCTATCCAACATATTTGCCAGTGAGAATTCCACAAATTCACAGCTCTAACTGAAAAAACCCTTTCCAAAAATTAATATGAAATCTCCTTTCTTTTAATCTGAATGGATGCCCTTGTGTCTGCTAGAAGCATCTACTGGTAAATAATGAATCAAAGCATTTATTATATGGTCACCTTATATATTTATGCATAGTTACATTTCTTTCACTGTGCAAAAATGTTTTTTTTTTTGGTGGAGGACCCCTTTAAAATTTATTTTAACCATGGCCCAGGATGGCAACATTTTTCTCTTTATGAAAAACCTCTACCTAGTCCCTTGGTGTTTTAACAGTTGCACTCCTGACTTTAGGTAGAGTTTTGGACTGCTGCAACCATGTGGGGGGAGACACAACAGATTCAGCCTGATTCATATGCATGAGTGCATTTTCAAAACCCTAAGCACCAAAAGGTATTTTTGATCTTCATGACAATTCTTACTTGGGATATCCTACATAGTAATAAATTACAAATTTACAAATACATTCATTCCCATATTCAGGGGGGGGGGTCAAGCTCAAATGGAAACCCTACATAGACCCCCCCTCCCTCCCAGCCTAGCTGCTACCCTGGGCAAATGCCCCTTAGTCTTTACTTCTGTCCAGCGGAGTTCACGGAAGCCATCTTCCGGCTCTACGGTAATCTTCGGAATGAGATTGACGTATCGGCAATTTCCGTGACTTTCGCCGCATGAGCAGTTGTCGCAGAGGAGAAGATTGCTCCAACTGCGCATGCGCCGATACACCACTCTCATTCCGAAGAGCCGGATAATGGCTGCCGTGAACAGAATCTGCATTGAGGGGTAACTACAGATTTAGGTGCAATTGCCTGGGGTAGGGTTTTTTTTTTTTTTTACTTTAGAGTTGAATTCTCCTTGAAGTACTGGTAAACAGAGGCACCTTCCAAATCTTAAAAATAAAATAAGTTTCAAACTCTTGGAGGGGTACACATTTAAAGCTATTTCCCATAATACAATACATTTCTTTAAAATCAAAAAAAATATTGAATAAAGTATGTGAAATACCTTTACAGGATGGTAAAGCATGACTCCAATTTCCAAATTCTGTGCAAAACTGAGAGGATTCCCCAACAAGTACTAAGCCTTTAATGCATTCGTATTTCACAGAATCCTGGAAACTATATTCATCTTTTTGTGGACTAAATGTTCCATTTATAATACTTCCTGGTGATGTACAGATCTGGACTGAAATATACATATTATATATAGATTACATATATTCAGTATAAGGATCAAATACAAAAATGTACGCCATTGTATTTGTATCAAGCAAAATTCATTTTCAGTCTAAAAAAAACACGATTTATATGTTAATGGGTTGGAGTATTTGATTTTTTTTTAGACAGCATGATAAAAAGAGAGCAAAGATATGTATCTCTAAGTATGCAAAGCATGTATCCATCAGATCAGCACACAAAAGTGATGGCACATGGGTCACACATGGCTTCTTTGCATGTTATTCAGTCTTAAAATGAAAATTTAGGATTACCTAATGGTACATACTACAAAAAAAGCATAGTATCACGAAAATGGCGCATTTAGAACAGGGGATCTCCAACCATTTTCATCTGTGAGTTATACACATAGCCAAGTTTGTTAAGGAGTACAGCAACAGGAGGTGTGCCAAAGAGTGAGGACTGGGGGATGCCGACACGCGAGTTATACAATTTTCATCTGTGAACCACATTCAAATGTAAAAGAATAAGCATGCAAAAAGTTCCTGGGGTGCCAAATATGAGCTGTGATTGGCTATTAGTAGCCCCGATGTGGACTGTTAGCCTACAGGTAGCTCTGCTTGGCGGTACATGTGGTTTTTATACAACCAAAACTTTCCTCCAAGCCAGGAATTCAAAAAGTAGCACCTGCTTAGAGGCCACTTGGAGCAACATGTTGTTGGTGAGCTGCTGGTTGGGGATCACCGATTTACATGAAGAAAGGTTTTATGCAATATATTTTTATAAAGACCTGAACTCAAAATGATATTTAAGGACACTGAAATGTTCTCATATCTTTTCCCTGACTTGTGCTTTTCAATCACCTTCATGTCATAATAAAGGGGGTGTATGTTTACACAGTTACTTTACAAAGATCAATTTTTTCTTTTCGAAGGTGCTCCGGAAGACTGATGAGCCCTCTCATGACAGTTTCCCGGGTCATTCAGCACTGGTGTATATCGGCCATGCATCATGATGTCAACTTGCGTATATGTTGTAAGGCCACCAAATTTGTCCCCCTTTCCCTGCCCAAGGTGGCTCTCTTTGCTACAGTTCCTGCCTAAGCCGTTTTCCGGATACTGATCCCCTGGTTATTAACTCCTGTCTGCTTCCTGAATGATTGTACCCTGTCTGTCTTGACCCCTTTCCAGCCTCTATTTGATTTAACCCTTATTCTGTGCATTTCAGAGTTGCAGTGCAACAACACTTTATTTCCTGAACTTGTGGATTTTTTCCCCTAGTAAATTGGTGTATCCTTGTCCATAAAAATTCTTCCTGCTCCTTATTTCCTTACCTTCACATATTGGAATGCCATTACTCCACGTTCCATCAGCTTGGCATATTCGATAATTAAACTTTGAGATCATGTTATACCTAAGATGAAAGTGTGGAAAAGTTAAATTCTTGTTTGGTTAACCAGAGTACCACAAACAGATTTTAAATGGATAAAACCTTAAAAGAAAAATCACTGATAGCAAACTGCTCTGGAAGAAACTAGAACACTACCTGCAGACATTTGCTCCCTAGAACTACAACCCTCACTGCTGATGGACAAGATTCAAACTGTTGGCACAATAAACTAATCAGCCCAATTCTTCAATCCTTTCAAAATAGGGAGGGGAAACTGTGAAGGTGTCAAAGCACCATGGAGGAAACTAAAAACTGAAAGGGGTGGTTCACCTTTAAGGTAACCTTCAGCATATTATAGAATGGCTAATTCTAAGCAACTTTTCAATTTAATTTTTGGGTACTTCGACCATCAAATAGTCCAACTTCGATTTGAAGTTGAAAAAAAACTTTGAATATTGAAATTTATCATGTACTGTCTCTTTAAAACTTCGACCATTTGACACCTAAAAGCTGCCGAAGTGCTGTTTTAGCCTATGGGAGACCTCCTAGAACCTGCATGGAGGCAATTGGGGGAGTTTGGGAGATCGAAGGTCGAAGTTAAAAAAAACTTTGAATCGAAGTAGATCGAAATAGTACTACTTTGAATTGTACGATTCGAAGTAGGCCCACTTCGACCCGAAAAAAAAC
Organism: Xenopus laevis; assembly: GCF_017654675.1. Classification (NCBI taxonomy): domain Eukaryota; kingdom Metazoa; phylum Chordata; class Amphibia; order Anura; family Pipidae; genus Xenopus; species Xenopus laevis. The sequence continues at coordinate 74,276,319 of NC_054373.1, read as the reverse complement.
TTCGACCACCGTTCGGTTGGTCCTTTTGAATTCGAAGTTCGAAGTTTTTTTAACTTCGACCTTTAATAAATCTGCCCCTTACTGTAAAATTTTTTCATATTTACCTAGTTTCAACTTAACTTCTCAGTGTTGTTAGTTTATTCAGGAATATGATTTTTTTTGTTTACAATTAACTATACCATAGATAACATCTACTTTATCACCATTATAAAAAAATGGAAACTCCCATCAACTTTTTTTTTTTGTGCTGGATTAACAATTTAGAAAGTCATTACAGTGAAACAGTGAGGGGCAGAATTATCAACGGTTGAAGTGAATTCGAGGAAATTTTCTAAGTAAAAAAAAATAGTAATTTTTTGGATACTTCAACCATCTAATGGGATAATACGACTTCGATTCGAAGTAAAATACTTCAAATATTCGACCATTTGATAATCGAAGTATTGTCTCTTTAAAAAAAATTTAGACTTCAATACTTCGCCAAATTAAACCTGCCGAAGTGCTACGTTAGCCTATGGAGACCTTCTAGAGCATTTTTCTAAGTTTTTGAAGTTGAAGTAAAATCGTTCGATCGATCAATGAAATCCTTCAATTCAAATTATTTAATCGTTCGATCGAACAATTTTACTTCAAGCGCAGAATACCCAAATTCGATGAAAAAAAAATTTCCAAGTATTTTTAACTTCGAAATTCGACCCTTGATAAATCTGCCCCGTAATGTCAATGAACTACTTGTTGACTTCAACAATATTATTGCACAGACTAGCACGAATATTCTTGGGAGAATTATAGATTTTATTTCCAAGCAATATATCCCAAATATATTTATATAACTATATTTAGCTTATAAAGAAAATGAATTCTGAGCAGATATTGGTATATTCTGCATTTTCTCATATATATATATCTCTCTCTCTCTATCTCTATATATAGATATAGATATATATAGTAAATAAAGTACTCCCTCTTGTAAAATATAAGGATATTAGAGAGAGAGATATAGATATATATATATACATACTTCTTTGCATAAAACTTACCCTAAATTACACGTATAGTTTACTCTAGAGCCAAAAAAAAAGTCTTCTGCATGAAGTTCTCCATTTGGAAGGTCTCCAGGATTCCCACAAGATCGCACTGCAAGAAGAGAAAATATGATACTGAATAATTGTTTGGGATGCTTTCTCAGATTTATATATAAAATGAAAACTAAGAAGTTTACAATCATTAATACAGGTATGGGATCTGTTATCAGGAAACCCATTATCCAGAAAGCTCTTAATTACACAAAGGCTGCCTCCCATAGCTTCCATTTTATCCAAATTTTTAAAAAACGATTTTCCTTTTCTATGTATAAATAAAACAGTGTAATTCGTCCATATGTTCGCACACTCAAAACAAACACAATTTAGAGAATATGAGTGGTTCAGAAAGAAACTGGTTTTACTTTTATGCAGAATTTTTTTTTTTTTTACATGAAAAACGCCATAAAACACATGGCATACTTTATACAATACCAACCATCCATAAATTATACATGGCAAACAAGACAACAACAAGGAGCGGATACACCTACCAGTAAAATGAGAATGGCCCCAAAGTTTCGGCACCAAGCCCTTTGTCAAGGGGATTCTGATGCTTACAGAGTTTGGTAGAGATATAAATACTCTATTCAATCACTAACAGGGCGCTTCGTTTGCGCGCTTCCTATACTTCCGGGTATGTGATGTCACTTCCGCCTGCGTGAACGAAGCATCAGAATCCCCTTGACAAAGGCCTTGGTGCCGAAACGTTGGGGCCATTCTCATTTTACTTGTAGGTGTATCCGCTCCTTGTTGATGTCGTTTGCCATGTATAATTTATGGATGGTTGGTATTGGATACGGTTTTTAATATTGTATCTACATTGTATATATATCTACAGTCTGGTCATTTCCCTATGGGACCAGACTGCAAATTATATCCTTATAAACGGCGCGTTCTGACATCAGAAAGCGCCGTTTATAACAGGGGCCCCCAGGCCGGTGAATTTTGACGCCGCGCGTCGGAATTTGATTCAGCACGTGGGAATTTGATGCCGCGCATCTGGAACGGACGCCGGCGAACACAATGTGATGCCGGCGACAATGTGATGCCGACCCCCACACAAAATGTGGATTATAATGCATAATGTACCCCCTACTAGAAATTTATAAAGATATCAGAAGTCACCTCGGAGTTATGTGACCTGTATAAAAGCACTCGGCCTGCGGCCTCGTACTTTTATATGGTCACATAACTCCTCTGTGACTTTTAATCTTTATAAATTACAGTAGGGGGTACATTATCCAATATATAGTGAATAAAGTACCCCCTCTTGTAAAATATAAGGATATTATAAGTTACCGAGGAGTTTCATGACCATATAAAAACACGAGGCCGACGGCCGAGTGTTTTTATACAGGTCATGGAACTCCGAGGTAACTTCTAATATCCTCATATTTTACAACTGGGGGTACTTTATTTATTATAATACACAAGTTTCAGTGAGTCTTGTGACAGAAATGACATCAGAACTCACCGTTTATAACTGATGAAATCAGAACTCACCGTTTATAAGGATATCATTTACAGGATATTCATGGCTTTTGTGTATTATATATATATATCTACCAATATTTCACAGACCAGCACTCCCTTTGATATAAGACAATCTTTTATTGCATCTTTATCCAACGTTTCGGTCACTTTTGGGACCTTTTTCAAGGATGATACAAAAAATGTGATAAAACCAAACATTAAATAACCATGTGCTTCACACCAGGTCAATCCGTGTCACTGTGCTCGCTCCACCCTTAATTGGTTAATTGGTTCCCTACCAAATACTCAAACAATTTATGTGTAAAAAAATTATTTAAAAATTATTTCTGTAAGAACATTTTTGTGCAAATGATGTAACCAACATCTTAATATGTGTTATAAATATTCAATAAATACTTTTTTAAAAAACATATCTGTGCTTGTGTCCAAATAAATAATCACATAAATGAATTGTAAAACTACATTACATCCACAAGGGGTCTCCAGTGCGCTTTAAAAGTTCGTGTTACAGTGTCCTTAGTATCCAATTGTTACAAATCCTAAAGAGGAAAAAATAAGAAACAAAATTGTCAATTAAAAAGACAAAATCTGTTACTGTAACCACCACATCGGTACTATTAGAGTCATCTTTCTATCTGCTGACATATATTACTGATCCCTTTCCTTTTGGTTAACCAAACGAATATATATATATATTGCACTTCCCCACTGGGTATGATCATGTTAAAAAACAGCTCAAATTGACTTGCCCATTCATACCATTCGGACTCATACAGTTCAGCTCATAGATCCAAAAAGCCTCTCTCTGTAGTAGCTTTCTGCCAATGTCACCACCCCTGGGATGTGCTCTAATGTGTTCGATTGGCATGCATCTGAAAGATGAAGCATCATGTCTGGCTTCAGCCCAATGTTAAGCAACTGGTTGCTGGGCTATGTCCTGTTTCCCCTCAATATTAATTCTATCAGGATTTAACGCAGCCCTAATACTCGACCGATGCATGCCAATTCTCTCCTTCAGCGGTCTTGCCACAATAGAGCAATCCACAGGGGCATTTGATAATGTATACCACCATAGTGGTCTCACAATTCATCCATATATTTCCTACCCGTGTGCAGGTGACAGAAGTGGGTACCTAGGATTAAAGTGCGACACATTACACATCCCCTGCATCTGAATACACCCGGTTGCATTAAGGTCCCTGAAGTACCACTTTTCTTCTCATATTTGTCACGTGGATCTGAGGGACTCAATTGCTCTTTCAAATTCTGAGCGCGGGAATAGCTGAACTTTGGTCTTTTACTGAGCTTACCTTTCAATTGCTCATCTGTGTATACCACATCCCAGTATTTTAATACTACGTTCTTCACCCCACTACTTTTGGGGTTGTATTGGCTGACATAATAGATCTCTCCCTTCTGTTGGCTTACATTTCGCTCAACTGTCTTGTCCATTTCCCTTAGCAGTTGTCCTCTATCTAAACCCTCTGCCCATTCGCTTGTTGTATCTACCAATTGTCTCGGGTAGCCTCGTGAGATAAATTTCTCACCCATCATTTTTAGATCTTGTCTCCTTTTGGAGATCTCACTGTCAATTCTGGCTACCCACAACATTTGCGATTTGGGCATTGAGTTTTTAAAGATGCCTGGGGTGATGGCTTCCATAGTGTAATATGGTGTTTCTGTCCGTTGGCTTAGTGTATCCTCTCTGTAATCCTCCTCCACCTTTATATACAGTAACGTCTAAAAAGTTCTCTATACTCACTAAAATTCATCTTGGGATTCATCTGGGATGTGGTATACACAGATGAGCAATTGAAAGGTAAGCTCAGTAAAAGACCAAAGTTCAGCTATTCCCGCGCTCAGAATTTGAAAGAGCAATTGAGTCCCTCAGATCCACGTGACAAATATGAGAAGAAAAGTGGTACTTCAGGGACCTTAATGCAACCGGGTGTATTCAGATGCAGGGGATGTGTAATGTGTGGCACTTTAATCCTAGGTACCCACTTCTGTCACCCGCACACGGGTAAGAAATATATGGTTAGACAGAGGATGAATTGTGAGACCACTATGGTGGTATACATTATCAAATGCCCCTGTGGATTGCTCTATTGTGGAAAGACAGCAAGACAGCTGAAGGAGAGAATTGGCATGCATCGGTCGAGTATTAGGGCTGCGTTAAATCCTGATAGAATTAAGATTGAGGGGAAACAGGACATAGCCCAGCAACCAGTTGCTAAACATTGGGCTGAAGCCAGACATGATGCTTCATCTTTCAGATGCATGCCAATCGAACACATTAGAGCACATCCCAGGGGTGGTGACATTGGCAGAAAGCTACTACAGAGAGAGGCTTTTTGGATCTATGAGCTGAACTGTATGAGTCCGAATGGTATGAATGGGCAAGTCAATTTGAGCTGTTTTTTAACATGATCATACCCAGTGGGGAAGTGCAATATATATTCGTTTGGTTAACCAAAAGGAAAGGGATCAGTAATATATGTCAGCAGATAGAAAGATGACTCTAATAGTACCGATGTGGTGGTTACAGTAACAGATTTAGTCTTTTTAATTGACACAATTTTGTTTCTTATTTTTTCCCTCTTTAGGATTTGTAACAATTGGATACTAAGGACACTGTAACACGAACTTTTAAAGCGCACTGGAGACACCTTGTGGATGTAATGTAGTTTTACAATTCATTTATGTGATTATTTATTTGGACACAAGCACAGATATGTTTTTTAAAAAAGTATTTATTGAATATTTACCGTATATACTCGAGTATAAGCCGAGTTTTTCAAAACCAAAATCTGCTGAAAAAGTCTACCTCGGCTTATACTCGAGTCAGGGCAGTGCCGCCGCTTCCCCCTTTCCCAGCCGGATCTTCCCCTAGCTGCCCCGTCCCAGGGCCGCTTTGATAAGCGGGCAAAAGGGGTCCTGCTTGTGTCTGCTTGTACCTGCTTTGTGTCTGGGCACCCCCCCCCTCCACCCGGTAAAGTGGAAGTGGCCAGCAGTACAAATAGGCGGATAGAGGAAGCGCCGCCTCAGAAGGAGCCAAGTATCGCGTTGATTGACGTCATCGCAGCACGCGCTGGTCCTGACTCCATGGGCGCAATGGGAGATTACCGTATATTCCTGGATTATCAGTGGGTGCCACTCGCAGTCTGCAGAGAGGGAGCCGACGCATCGCGGAACGTTTGCATATCAGACTACGCACCATGCTCGCTTGTTCCTGCAAATACCTCCCAAGAGACATCCGGATTTGCAGTGCTACCCGACCGCACTGAGTCTGTCGCACACAGTGAGTGACCGGCTTCTGCAGCTGTTCCACTTCCTCACACTTTCACCCCAGGCCCCAGCCAGGTGAGCCAGGCACCCTCAAGCACACTTTCTCTAACCTCCTCCTCCTGGTCTATCTATCATCTTTCTCTCTCTCTCTTTCTGCCTATCAATCTCTACTTGCCTTTCTCTCTCTCTTTCTATCCATCTGCCTTAGTATGAAGGCAAGGCCCCCTGTAAAAAATGCTGATTTCTAAAGCTGACTGGCACTTACAGTGCCCACTCATTTTGGGACCCACTGTCAGTTAAAAAAATGTTTTTTTGGTTTGCTACCCTGTGGTCCCTCTGGCCTGGCCCATTGTCACAACCAGCTACCTTAAGTTCTGGGGGTATTTATACATGAAGTAATCTCTGTGCCATCCTGCTATGCCTTCTTTGGGTATTTATACATGAAATAATTTCTGTGCCATCCTGCTATGCCTTCTGGGGGTATTTATATATTGGATCTTCATACTGTATAGTATAGGTATGCAATGGAACAGGTTGATCTGTAATTTTTCACCCTAGGCTTATACTAGAGTCAATAAATTTTCCCAGTTTTCGTAGGTAAAATTAGGTACCTCGGCTTATACTCGGGTCGGCTTATACTTGAGTATATACGGTATAACACATATTAAGATGTTGGTTACATCATTTGCACAAAAATGTTCTTACAGAAATAATTTTTAAATAATTTTTTTACACATAAATTGTTTGAGTATTTGGTAGGGAACCAATTAACCAATTAAGGGTGGAGCGAGCACAGTGACACGGATTGGCCTGGTGTGACGCACATGGTTATTTAATGTTTGGTTTTATCACATTTTTTGTATCATCCTTGAAAAAGGTCCCAAAAGGGACCGAAACGTTGGATAAAGATGCAATAAAAGATTGTTTGTCTTATATCAAAGGGAGTGCTGGTCTGTGAAATATTGGTGTATGCAAGATTTACCGTGTACCCCTGCCCTTATCAAGATTGATCTTGGAGTGCGGATACTCGTTTGGAAGCTATATATAGATATAGATATATATCTATGGCCCCGAGAAAGGTCCCAGAGGGGACCGAAATTTCACTTGGCTGTATATGCACTTAACATTAAACATGTTTTACTTGTTTCACCAAAATTCCCAGTGTTGCTGGTCTACATACATATACATATATATATATATATATATATATATATATATATATATATATATATATATATATATATATATATATATATATATATATATATATATATATATATATTTATTTCCTAAATACAATTTGGAATGGTCTGTGTCTCCTTGACTTGTATAAGTAAAAAACTTCCAGCAGTATAGTACTGTATTTGTCTCTGGAACAATCAATCTCCTGACAGAGACCAGTAAGTACTCACAGTACACACAATTTAATATATACATACAATTTTAACTTTATTTTGGAATGGATTCCGTGGGTCCTTATGTATAGTGATGAATCATACTGTGTTCTTGATTTTTGCGCAATATTTTTCATTTGGGGTCTCTGCAACCCCTAGTAAATATTATACGTTTTCAGCAGGTACTAGACCTTTCTAAAGTAGCGAACAGCCCATGATAACATATTTATAGGGTAGAGAGTGGCCATCAGGTGATAGATACTTTTGGAAGCTGTAAACTTTTGGTATTTTGTGCTATGTATTAGTGGGAGGCAGTTCCTGGGCTGCAGGTAATGAAAGCAGTTATTACCACTGCTGGTAATAGAGTGTACATGTATGGGACCTGTTATGCAGAATGTTCGGGACTTGTTTTCTGGATAATGGATCTTTTCATAATTTGGATCTCCATACCTTAAGTCTACTAGAAAATCATGTAAACTAAACCCAATAGGCTGATTTTGCTTCCAATAAGGATTAATTTCCATTCCCTCTAAATATCTTCAAAAGATAGAATGGTGCAATTCAAAATGATTCACCAAATCTACATTTCACCTCTGAGGCTTAAAGCCGTGGGCAGATTAGAGGAAGTAAAATGTATAAGAGGTGGGGCACTAGAAGCTGGGTTATGATCTGGGACTGCCCCTATCTGACAATTTACTGGGAGGGACTGCTCAAATACCATGTTTAACAGTTAAATCTCCCATAACATGCCTTCTATGCATAATAAAGGACATAACACCATTAAATAAAATGAGACTACTGTGTAGATAAACATTGTTCTATGCTAAAAAGCTGATTATAAGGTGGATGAACCCAACCCCCCAACTTTACATCTATGGGTAGACCTAGTAAAGTCGACATTGCCACTAATTAACCACTGCGTGCCAATTGTTCACTCAATGCCCTATCTCATGTAAATGAGTAACATTTTACTTGTATGTATAAGTTTGTCAACAAAAGGAAAAATAAAAACCTTTAGCAGTTATCTAAATGCTAGGGTCAAGATTACCCTAGCAACCATGCATTGATCTGAAGAGATTTGTGAGTAGAATATGAATAGGAGAAGTCCTGAATAGAAAGATGAGCAACTAAAAGTAGCAATACCAATACATTTGTAGCCTTACAGAGCATTTGTTTTTTTAGATGAGGTCAGTGACCCCCATTTAATAGCTAGAAGAGTCTGAAGGCAAATAATTCAAAAGCTATAAAAAAAAAGAAGGCCAATTGAAAAGTTGCTTCAAATTAGTCATACTAAAAGTTAACTTAAAGGGGAACAACACCAGAATCATTTCAGGTTTAAACTTACAGTGAGTAAATATACATCATTCTATAGACAACGATCATTTGAAAAATCTTAATGCCAGACATCTTTAACCTAGTAAAAAAAAACAAAAAACTTACGCTGACAGAACACATCAGGGGTGGACCAACTAGAGTTGCTCAAACAAATTATTGAGTTATTCGTATTAGGAATTCTTAGGTAACCAGGGCGGCAGTTGTATTGCACTACATCACCGGTAGTAAAGTTTTTTCCGGCAAACTCTGGTGTCAATTCCCCATACTGAAGTCTAGGAGGAATATCACAGTCACCTGGTAAAAAAAAAAAATAAAGAAAACATATTTATTTGGTCAGACAATAGAACAACTGCACTTCTGCAATGTAACACCAATGCTGCACAAGGATACAGTGGCATGGTGAAAAATGTAAATACGGAGAAGGTTGTGAGGGATTAAAGAGTGAGAATGAGGAGCAGGTACAGAATGAAACAAAGTTGAAGGATGAAGATTTTAATGTATTCAGGTCATAATATACAGTATCTAGTAGAAATAGGCTTATAACTATTTTACAGTTGCCATAGGTCTCCTTCTTGAATGTTAAATCAGTTTTAGTGGATGGTTTGTTCTTGGCATAATAAAATGGAAAGAGTATGGCACACCTGTACGGTGTGCCATACTCTTTCCATTTTATTATGATTAATTTAACTGTATTCAGTGAAATGTATTGTATCCATCCCCTGTTCTTCATTATATATGTTGGACCTCAGGTTTTTTGTTTATACTACAATCACTTGAAACTCATTTAAAAGGGGTGGTTTACCTTAAAGGAGAAGGATAGGTTAAAACTAAGTAAGCCTTATCAGAAAGGTCCATCTAAATATACCAGTAAACCCCCAAATTAATGTTGCTCTGAGTCCCCTGTCAAAAGAAATACTGCATTTCTTTCCTTCTATTGTGTACACATGGGCTTCTGTATCAGACTTCCTGCCTTCAGCTTAAACCTCATTGCCCTGGGCAAGAGCATGCTCAGTTTGCTCCTCTCCCCCCACCCCTCCCTTCTCTACTGTAATCTGAGGCCACAGCAGGGAGAGACTCAGGCAGGAAGTGATGTCACACACCACATTAATACTGCATCTCCTATTCTAAATAAACAGAGTTTCTAGAGCTTTTTACTTTAGGTATGGTAAAACATTCTACAGAATAAATAGCATTCTAGCTTGCACTATTGCAGCTAATCTATTGGCAATAAAATGCCTCTGTAGCTTTCCTTCTCCTTTAAAGTAAACTTTTAGTAATATAGTAAGTTTGGTTGAAAAAAGACACACGTCCATCAAGTTCAACCTTTTAACTTTTTTTAACCTGCCTAACTGCCAGTTGATCCAGAGGAAGGCAAAAAACCCCATCTGAAGCCTCTCCAATTTGCCTCAGAGGGGGAAAAAATTCCTTCCTGACTCCAAAATGCCAATCGGACTAGTCCCTGGATCAATTTGTACTATTAGCTATAACCCTATATTCCCTCACTTGCCAAAAAGCCATCAAACCCCTTCTTAAAGCTATCTAATGTATCAGTCAGTACAACTGATTCAGGGAGAAAATTCCATATCTTCACAGCTTTCACTGTAAAAAACCCCATCACAAATATTTAGGTGGAACCCCTTTTCTGCTAAACGGAATGGGTGACCTTGTGCCTGTTGGAAAGACCTACTGGTAAATAAAGCATTAGAGAGATTATTATATGATCCCTTTTATATATTTATACATAGTTATAATATCACCCCTTAAACGCCTCTTCTCCAGCGTGAACATTAGTGATGGGCGATTTATTCGCGAATTTGCGCCGAGCGAATAGATTCGCGCCGAGCGAATAAATTCGCGAAACGCCTGCGAAAATTCGCGGTAAAAATTCGCCGGCGTCAAATTTTTTTTTTTCGAAAAACGGGCGCCAGCGTCAAAAACGGCCGCCGGCGTCGAAAAAACGGGCGCCGGCGTCAAAAACGAGACGCCGGCACCGTTTCGCGAATTTTTCGCCGTTTCGCGAAAAATTCGCTAATTTTTCGGCGAAACGGCGCAAATTCGCCCATCACTAGTGAACATCCCCAATTTGGCCAGTCTTTCTTCATAGCTAAGATTTTCCATACCTTTTACCAGCTTAGTTGCCCTTCTCTGTACCCTCTCTAATACAATGTCCTGTCTGAGTGATGGAGACCAAAACTGTACGGCATATTCTAGATGGGGCCTTACCAATGCTCTATAAAGTGGAAGAATGACTGCTTCCTGCTGTAAATCAATGCCCCTTTTAATACAGATCAAGACCTTATTTGCCCTTGATGCTGGCATTGCTTGCTATAACCAAGTTTATCATCTACAAGGACTCCGAGGTCCTTTTCCATAATGGATTTGCCTAGTGCAGTCCCATTAAGGGTATAAGTGGCTTGAATATTTTTACATCCAAGGTGCATGACTTTACATTTATCAACATTGAATCTCATTTGCCACTTGGCTGCCCAGTCATGTTTGTCAAGATCCTGTTGCAAGGATGCCACATCCTGGATGGATGGATTTATTGGGCTGGATAGTTTTGTGTCATCTACAAACACTGATACATTACTTACAATACCCTCCCCTAAGTCATTAATAAACAAGTTAAATGAAAGTGGACCCAATACCGAGCGCTGGGGGACACCATTAAGAACCTTACTCCAAATAGAGAATGTACCATTTACAACCACCCTCTGTACCCGATCTTGTAGCCAGTTTCCTAGCCAGGTGCAAACGACTTCATTAAGCCCAACCACAGATGTCAAATTTACTAGCCTACAATTGCCAGGTTGAGATCGTAATCCCTTTTTAAATATTGGAATGACATCAGCTTTTCTCCAATCCATAGGTACCATACCAGATGAAAGTGAAAATGAGAAAATCAGAAATAAGGGCTGGTCCAAGACTGAACCATGCTCTCTTATAACCGGGGGGTATATGCCATCAGGCCCTGGAGCCTTGTTTAGATTCATTTTTATTAAAGCTTTATGGATTATATCCTGAGTAAGCCACTAACTAGATTGAGCTGAGCCATCAGTGCAGCTATGAAGTGAGCCTGGGAACTCAGACTCCTCTATTGTACACACTACAATAGAGGAGTCTGCCTTTTCTGTACCTGTTACAACCATACTGGTACCATTATTTAATGGAGCAACACTCTTAACCTGTGTCTTTTTACTATTAAACCGATACTGTCATGGGAAAAAAATTTTTTTTTAAAAATGAATCAGGTAATAGTGCTGCTCCAGCAGAATTCTGCACTGAAATCCATTTCTCAAAAGAGCAAACAGATTTTTTTATATTTAATTTTGAAATCTGACATGGGGCTAGACATATTGTCAATTTCCCAGCTGCCCCAAGTCATGTGACTTGTGCTCTGATAAACTTCAATCACTCTTTACTGCTGGGAAGGTAACCAGATGGCAGCTCCCTAACACAAGATAACAGCTGCCTGGTAGATCTAAGAACAACACTCAATAGTAAAAACCCATGTCTCACTGAGACACATTCAGTTACATTGAAAAGGAAAAACAGCAGCCTGCCAGAAAGTATTTCTCTCCTAAAGTGCAGGCACAAGTCACATGACCAGGGGCAGCTGGGAAATTGACAAAATGTCTAGCCCCGTGTCAGATTTCAAAATTGAATATAAAAAAGTCTGTTTGCTCTTTTGAGAAATAGATTTCAGTGCAGAATTCTGCTGGAGAAGCACTATTAACTGATGCGTTTTGAAAAAAACATGTTTTCCCATGACAGTATCCCTTTAATGTATTTAAAAAAAACTTTTTGGGGTTAGTCTCTTCATTTCCTTTCTTTGCCTTCTGGATTGCTGAATTACAACATTTATTATAGTGTTTATATTCATAAAATGCAGCTTCTGTCTTGTAGTTTTTAAATGCCTTTCTCTTCTTTCATACTAAACGTTAACTCAAAGGTGAACAACCCCTTTAACTACACATAGGTGACCTCCATTGAACTAATTATGTGACTTTGGAAAATAATTGTCTGAACCAGTATATATCTCGAGTGCAACTATGCCAAATATGTATAGTTTTACTGAAAGGTCTGTATAGTATACAGGTCAAAAACTCCCAGTATTACACCACCATATTTTCCAAAGCTCTGCTCCAGAAAATGTTTAATTTTCTTTCAAAAAAGCAAGTTTACCCCAGGAAGCCATATATTATTGGAAAGTACACATTCTCCCGAATCATAAAGAATACCAAATGCAATAAAGCTACAATGTGTGTAAAATGCAAGAGTTTAAAACTACCAAATGCATACCATGAGTCCCAGAGAAGAGTGTTGCAATGATTATCAGAACACACCAACATCGCATACTAAAGGAAACTAAAATCATCATGATGAACCTGCAGAAAAAACATTGGTTTTAAACACAAAAGTACTATGGATGGAGATATATATATATATATATATATATATATATATATATATATATATATATTTCACCTCACTGAAATTCCTAAGCGAATCATAATAAGTGGTTAAAAAACAACATAGTAAATTATTTTGAAAAAATATTCAGTTCAGCATTTGCTAAACAATCTACAAACTGATCCAGGAGAAATCTAATAAAACCCCAGTAGCCCAGCTGCTAGTTCAGCCCCAAAAACAGGAAGAGAGATAAATATGTTTTTTTGGATTTCAACAGGACAACACAGACACAGTAGGGACTAAATTCCTCATCACAGAAAAAGGGAATTAAAAAACAGTATACTTCATTAATTGATACCAGAGCTCCACCAAGACTTAAGTGACCAAAGTAACAGTAGGTGGGAGTGTATGAGTGTTCATACTGTTACAGAGTTCCAGCCCACATAACCTTGAGTCACAAAAGGGGGGTGAAGCACAGGATTCTTTATTTAGAAATCTGCTGGCTATTCCTAAACCAAGACATAATTACTAATAGATACTCACCCCAATCAGTTATCACCAGGAATCTGCAATGCCTTACTGAATAAAAGCCATTTCTTTTACCGAAGTGCTCTCCTTGTACTTTTCTATTATTACTAAAAGGGCCGAGAACATAACCATTTCACAAAAACCTTGGTGTGTTTCAGCCAAGTATAAGAATTATATTTAATAATTGCTAATAAAAACTTTGAGCTAGTTGTTTTAAAGTGGTTGTTCACCTTCCAAGCACTTTTTTTCAGATTGTTTCGCACAAATGAAAACTTTTTTCAATTACTCTCCATTATTTATTTTTTACTATTTTTCCAAAATATCAGTTTAAAATTGATTGTTCTCTGGTATTTCAATGTGGCAGCTCAATAATGCAGGTGCAGACTCTAAACTGTTACAATTTTGCAACATTTAGTTGATACATTTCTCAGCAGCATCTCTGGCGTATTACCAACTATTGTTTCAATTCTAACGGCTGCCTGTAATGAAACTCAGAGATTCTACTCAGCAGGGACAAAGATAAGAAATGTATGAACTAAATATATCAATTTAAAACGGTTTACAGGGTCGGCAACCCACCCACCTCACAGAGCTTTAGAGGGTGAAAATTTATACTTTACACTTCAATATTTGAAAAACGGTGACACATAAAATATAGAAAGTAATTGGAAAAAGTGGCTATTTCTGGTGATCTATCTGAAAACAACTAGTTCTGGGCCCTTAACGCTGACTCTGCCCCCCCACTTATCTTATGGGATGCTTCAAAAGCAGTCACACGTGGTGCTCTTATGGGGGCAATCTCGCAAGCCAGGAATGATAGTGTTGAACAAGTCACAATTGCGGAAAATGACCTTCAAAATGCTCTTACGTTGCACACCCAAGATCCTACCCCGGCTCACTATACTGATCTCCTGAAAGCTCAACACACCCTTTCCAATGCCTCTATTTCCCTAACCAGGAAAGCCTTGCTCTACCAAAATCAAAGACTCTTCGACCAGAGTGATAAAAATGGCAAACTTTTGGCGTTTTTGGCCAAACAGCAGGCTGCTCCTGCAGCTGTTTCGCGTGTTGTACTAGACAATGGCTCAGTGGTTACGGAACCGAGGCTTATAGCGCAGGAATTTGCTACGTTTTATCGAACACTTTACACCACGACAGCACTCTACTCCAATGCCCAACTCCAGCAATTTCTAGATTCCATCCCTATGCCTACTCTCACCGCCTCTGACCAAGCTTTCTTAGATGCGCCTATCACTTTACAAGAGGTTAGGGACGCTATTGCCTCACTACCTCCAAATAAAACACCAGGGCCGGATGGCCTACCCCCGGACTGGTACAAAGCCCTTTCGGACCAAATTGTCCCAAAGTACCTTGCCACACTTCAATGTGCCTTTGACAATAACTCGCTGCCCCCTTCGTTTACTGAAGCCCTCATCGTAGTTATCCCTAAACCGGGCAAGGACCCGACTAGATGCTCTTCCTACCGCCCCATTTCTCTACTTAACACGGATGCCAAAATCCTCGCCAAAATACTCTCCTCTCGCCTGCAGCGAGTGGTCCCAGACCTTGTCCACCCTGATCAATCAGGCTTCATGCCAGGGCGCTCCACTAACATTAACCTTCGCAGACTCTTTACTAACTTACAAGTCGCTCATGCTGAGACGGGCACCAGAGTTGTAGCCTCTCTAGACTCTGCTAAGGCTTTTGATTCGGTGGAGTGGGACTTTCTGTGGGAGGTTTTAACCCGTTTCGGAGTTGGCCCCCGGTGCTTAACCTGGATTAAGCTCCTCTATAGCAGCCCCACGGCACGCGTTCGAGTCAACGGCCTTATCTCGCCCCCCTTCTCCTTGACTAGGGGAACGAGACAGGGCTGCCCCCTCTCCCCGGTTCTCTTCGCTCTTGCGATTGAACCTCTGGCGATTATGATCCGACGCTCCCCCCAAATAAGAGGCTTAACATATGACACCGTACAAGAAAAAGTGTCTCTATTTGCTGATGACCTTCTTATATATCTGGCCGACCCTCACGATTCCCTTACTGCCCTCCTAGACCTGGTCAATCGGTTTGGATCATTCTCTGGCCTCAGGGTGAATTGGGACAAGTCGGTCTTGTTCCCCATTGACCCCAATCAGCCCCAGTCCTTGCCGGCGGAGACTCCTCTGGAGTGGGCCAACCAGTTTAAATACTTAGGTGTGACCATTCATGCTGACAGTGCACAATATGTCTCCCTTAATTTGGACCCACTTATAGTAGGCATGGCCAACACACTAAATCGGTGGACCAGGCTGCCCTTGTCATTGTGGGGCCGAGTCAATCTTATTAAAATGATTTATCTTCCGAAACTCCTTTATCTGCTCCACAATGCACCTATATATATCCCGAAGTCTTACTTTAAACGTATTAACCAGATCATGGTCCCCTTCCTTTGGAACAATAAAGCCCCCAGACTTGCCTTGACTAAACTGTGTGCCCCGTGTGATGAGGGTGGCCTGGCCCTCCCTAACTTTCACCTATATTACCTGGCCTCGCAAATTTATTACCTCCACTGGTGCCTTAACCCTGACCCTTATAACCCCAACTCACAGTTGCAGGCCCTCCTTGTGGCCTCGTGGGAGGGTCTTCGCAATTTCCCATACCGGTCCCTTAAAGACTACAACTCTCTACCAACTACGTTAACCACCCCTCATAAAGCTTGGATGTTAGCCCTCAAGGTGTTGGGTTGTGAGCCTCCAATACTGTCCCCCCACTTGCCCCTGTGGGGAAACTCCCACTTACCTCACCTCAGAACCCTGCCAGACTCTGTCTTCTGGCCACTCCACGGAATTAAGTGCCTAAAGGACCTCCTTGACCCGCAAACGTTCCCCACATTCCCTGCTCTTCAATGCAAGACCCACCCCACGCCTATTCTGCTATTCCAATATCTCCAGTTACGACATGCCTTTCACTCCCAGTTCCGCTCCCTTACCCCCCAGCAAACCTCCCCGACTATAGAAGATATTCTCCGGGACCCTAGCCCCTCCAAATTGGTGTCCAGACTCTACCACCGACTTCTCCTATCTGGTCCCAAACCATTCCGAACTGTCCAAGACTGGTGGACTACTAAAATTGTTGGTCTTACTCAGGATGATTGGGAGGAGGCAATAGACAATGTATACACTGGTCTTATCTCCCTCAAGGATAAGCTGGTACAGTATAAAATTCTACACCATGTATATATAACCCCGATCCGCCTTAAACAAATGGGCCGAGTCCCTCTTGACAACTGTCCCAGGTGCCAGCAACCGGGTGCGGACTTTTTCCATTTAATATGGGAGTGCCAACACATCTTCGAATTCTGGACTAGAGTGGTACACTACTTAGCGGATAACCTAGAGTTTCCGAGGGTCATCTCCCCTACTGTTTGCCTACTAGGGGTCTTGGAGGAATTGGTCCCAGCCAAATACCCTAGACTTGCCTTCCGCATTCTCCTCTTCTACGCACGGAAGACGATAGCAATGCACTGGATGGGCAACCTCCCACCCTCTCTTAGTGCCTGGATACGCCTGGTTAATAGTGTGATACCTCTATATAAACTTACGTATGAATCTAGGGGTGCCCTAACGAAATTTGACAGCATTTGGGGCCCGTGGGCTGACGTGGATCCAGACCCCCCGGATTGAGCCGTCTCAGAGCATCCCTTCTTAGCAGTGGTAATAGAGGGTTCCCTAGCCCTGGCCTGTCAGGGAAGGCCTTAATCATTGTGTTGTAATTATTTTACATCTCTTTCTAGAAGTACTACCTACCTGTTATGCATAGAGTCCAATTTGGTTTTCTACTTCTGCTATGTACCTTCCTTGTGTCAGTTTGCTCAACAGTTTGTACTGTGTGTCTGTATGTTGTGTTCAAAAGGAAATAAAACTTACCTTTTAAAAAAAAAAAAAAAGAAAACAACTAGTTGTTTGAAGGTGAACTACCCATTTAAGACTCCCTGAAAAAAAAATGGGGAATGTACAATAAGTAGTTTGTAATTATGTTTCAATTCTTAACATAGGCCAATGTATACTGATGTTTGCAATCACTGTCTGCACAAGTCATTTAGTTTATACAGCTCGTCATTTCATTTCCACTGAAATGAAGTGACAAGGTCTGCCCCATTTGTACAAGGGGCACATGTAGGTTTTAAAGGTTTAATTTTGCTGTTAATTTTTGGAATACAACAACCTATCATTCACATCATATTCAGTCTTAAAGAACCAATGACAGTGTCGTTAAGCATGTAACAATCCTTGGGCTGTTTAAGGAAGCAGTATAGAAGTGTTATGAGCATATAACCAAATGTTGGGCTTTTAAAATGGGCAGTGTGGAAGTTTATGTGCATGTAGTCAACAGTGGCTGTTTGCAATTGGAGCTGAACAATAATAAGCAGATTTCAGAATGCTGCATTATTGAAATTATCACAATTACCCAGCCTTCTTCTGTTAAAAAGAAGGTTGGAAAATTTCACAAAATGTATTAATTTTGGTACAGAGTTGCAAAATAGCAACCAATCGGCATTTATATCTGATATGTCAACGTTTAAAAAAAAAAAAAAAAAAAATATGGCATTGGTCTCTGCAAGTCATGCCACTACTCTGCAGTACATTTTACATAAAAGTTAAGCGTATATTCTTAATATCTTAAATCCATTTTAAAATAAATGGTGATACAGAATAATTCACTTGAATCCAAATGTTGCACTTTCCATAGCCTTACCTTAGATTATTTTAAATCTCTGATCGCTCTTAATTAGGATTTTCTCAAATAGGTCCTGTGCTTTGTAGGATTTTTCTCCAAACAAATTCTTCAAGAATGATGCTACAAAAAAATTTAAAACAAATGAACCCCATCAGATTAGATCTAGTGTAGATATTAATAATAAAATATTTTTTGTAAAAATGAACAAAATCACAACAAAAATTTTGATCCAAGATATGCGGTGACCTGAATTAACGTTTCAAACTTATTGTAAAACACTGAAAAGCTGTGAAAAGTTTGTTTATTTGCCAGTGCCATAATTACTGCATAAATATTGTAAATAAAAATGTTTGCAAATTAACAAATATGATGATATTCAATTATAAGAATTAATATACCTGAATAAATTAGACCATAATGTAAAAGAAAGTACATGCTTAAAGGGGGAACTCCACAAAAACATAACTTGAACTTTTTGAAAAGTAAACAATTACAAGCAAATTACATCAATTAAAAATTATGCAGACTTTTCATGATTTTTAATGGTTTCTGACAGTTCTCCAAGCCTAGCTCCCTGTTCTTCTGCTGATCTTTCTGACTAATTTGATAAACTGGCTGACTACTACTACTTTGTATCAGCAGCCAGCTGTCCTTAGACTGCATCCTCCAAAGCCCACAATTCTCGGCACATGTGATTTCAATAAGGAATGGAACATCATAGTGCAGTGCATTGTGGGTTATGTAGTTGCATGCTGTCTGTAAGCTGTGGAGAAGTTGTTACAATTTGTAAGATAAGTGTTTAGTCCCTCCTTCCCTGCCAGGATTTCAAATGATGCAGAAAGAGAATATCTGTTAACCAGCTGTATTTCAGCATAGAAAATGGCATTTATTCATACTTTTTGAAGAAACCGGTAACTGTGATGGTTATATAAGGGGTTTCTGTGTTATGTGGGCCTCTTTATCAAATTTTGGTTGGAGGCCGGAGTTCCCCTTTAATTCACTACTAACTTACAAAACCTGGGCAGCAACTGCTGTACATAAAATTTGAATTAATTAAAATATATTAACTTAATTCACATGTTAATACACGAGGGATCTTAAATGAAAGAATAAAGTTATGCAATGCAAATGGCAATTAAATGACTTGATTAAATTAATTTACTCAGAATGTTTAATTGTTAGTAATCGCTAAGCATATATTTTACAATATATTTGGTAAACCCAAAACTTAAAAAAAAAAAAAAATATAAAGAGGATGAGAGGTGATGAACCCCACATATCTTTTCTAAAAAATTATTACCAACTATTTTTCATAGCATAACCGCATGTAAAGTACACTTAAACGTAGAAACAGTGTGAACACACTCACTAGCCCTCCTCTGATAAATAACCTGGTGCACAGTCCTCTGGGGGGAAGGCACTCCCCGGAATCCACTGGAGAGAAACAAAAGGAGGAATCGGCACACAGGAACATAAGCAAACAGGGTTAACCCGTCACGTGTTTATTAACGTCAATTGATGCACAACGTTTTGGGGGCAGGCCCCTTCATCAGGTGATGTTGCAGACTGTCTATACAGCCCTTAAATAGCCTGCTAGGCCCGCCCACCGTGTAGAAAAAAAAACTAACAAAAATTCAATATGTACAAAAAGTCAAAAAAACATACTGTTGTATTCTGCTGTGATTGAAGGGGTCATATCTGAGGATATATATGAATTATTATTACAGAAGGAAGCAAAAATTCCGTACATCTATTTTCTTCCTAAAATTCATAAAACCCTGATAGATCCACCTGGACGCACCATAGTGTCCGATATTTGTTCATGTGGCCTTACAAGGCGATCCTCCCCTCCTTAAATCCTTGTGTTGGTGATACACTTAAACATCAGAAGGAGCAACCTAAAATATATTACTTCCCTGTGGCTACAAAAGGATTCTACCTGGATTAAAAAGCCTGCACACTGTTTGTGTCTTAGAGGGCAGGTTATGCTTAAAGAACAACTGTAATGGAAATGAAAATTTAATAGAAGTGTCTACTGTTCTACAGACAAAAATGTAATTATTTTAAGAAATTAAAAGTCTATGGCCTTCCCGTAATTCATAGCTTTCTGGAGTACAGGTTTCACGAGAGCAAATCCCACACCTGTATAATTAATTTAAAATTCTTGGACCTTTCTGAAATAACGAAGTTAGTCTTCACTGTCCCCCTATACGTATCGGTCTCTCATTGTGCAGAAGTTGGGGTCAGATATTGATTGACAGGTAGGTCTTAGGGTTGCCACCTTTTCCAGAAAAAAATAACGGCCTTCCTATGTATTTATCTTTTTTCCCTATTAATAGCATTGGGATCAACCATCATTTTTACCGGCCAGGTGGCAACCCTAATAGGTCTAATATATCTTTTGGTGGGGGCTCCCTTTCCTAGCAGATGTATTACAGCTAACGCAAATAACCAAATTTTCTCATTTTAAGGAAATGATGCTTGCATTAAATTTTGACAATTTGCAATAAATAAATAAATTACTACTGAATCTCTAAAAAGTTTTTCGTGCCAAACTAGCATTTTACCTATTCTATACAGAACATAAATAAGACACATACGTGAGAAAGTCACAAAATGGGTGGTTGACATGTAAAACACGCCTAGTAGAACTGTTGCTATTATCACTTAATAACCGTAAAATGGGAGTTCACTTTTATGCAGAAGTTTGACTCTGGCACTTAGGTCTGGGGGGGGGGGTGTGTGTATATATATATATATATATATATATATATATATATATATATATATATATATATATATATATATATATATATAATACACAAGTTTCAGTGAGTCATGTGACAGAAATTACATCAGAACTCACCGTTTATAACTGATGACATCAGAACTCACCTTATAAGGATATAATTTACAATAAAAGACATTCATGGCTTGTGTATGTGTATATATATATATATATATATATATATATATATATATATATATATATATATATATACACACACATACACATACATACACACATAGGACCGCCATCAGAAATCGCAGGGCCCCATACGACAAAATTTCCTGGGCCCCCTGGGCTGCACCCACCGCAAGCACCACCTACAGGTCCGCCCCCCCACCCCACAGTTCCGCCCCCCCACCCCACAGTTCCGCCCCCCCACCCCACAGTTCCGCCCCCCCACCACACAGTAGAAAAACAAAAAAAAATATTGGTGGCTAGAGTTTCCACATGTTAATAAAAAATAAAAGATATTGGTGGTCAGGGCCCCCCATTAAAAAACATTGTGGCCAGCCTCCCCCCCATTAGAAATATTGGTGGCCAAAATTGGTGACCAGGGCCCCCCCATTATGAGAAAATTGGTGGCCAGGGCCCCTTAAACATCCATGCTACAGCAACACAAACGTTTTGAAGATAAAAAGGAGGTTTATTGGACTGAACCAACGTTTCAGTTCCTCACAAACGTTTGTGTTGCTGTAACTTCTTGGTGTGCCGTCATCCTGCATTGCATATATATATATATATTACTCTCGTGTCAAATCTCCAGCTTATCACATAAATGTCAACTAAAATGAAGCTATTCGTTAAAGATGACGGTCTGGGATTCATACAGGGGAATGTAATAAAAGTCGCAAAGAGCAAAACAATTCGCACCAATAAGACTAAAAATCCACATCTCGCAATGTAATATTGTTCCTTAAACTGTTATTGCATTGCGAATTTTAATTGCGCATTGCGAATTTTAATTGCGCAGTCATAAGAAGTGCTTGAAGGTGTCGTAATCTTTTGGAGCAAACATAACGACTTTTTCAGTAAGAAGTTTTATTACATTGACTGCGCATTGGCGCAAACTATAAAATTCGCAAACGGTCTTTCACTGTCGGAAGTGGTCGCTAAACAGTTTCCGGGCTCGCAAAAGCTATATTAAATTCGCACAAAGCAAAATTTGTTCGCGCAAAGGCATAACTTTTCGCATTGCGAATTGTTTTTCCGTTAGCGAATTTTTATTACATTCCCCTGTTAGTTCCTTAAACTCATCAGAGTTCTTTTAATTACCTACAAAGCCAGCAGTCACGGGGAAAAAACAAGTCAAAGTGCTTTCGTAATATACGATTAACAGGGGCCGGTGCTCCTTTCTCTTAATTCTAATGGAACTTAACCGGCCATCTCATTGTCACCTAGGTATACCCGGCCGCACCTATGAAAAAGGTTTGGGGAACGTGACAATGCTCGCCGCTAAATACTGTATCCAGACTACAAGGAGAATATTCCGTTCTTACCTGCTCCTCTTGTGATACCAGCTGCTATAAGCACCGAGCTTTCTTTAGTGGTTCCTGGGAATCAGGCGTAATTAAAGGCACTGCGTCACGACACAGGGCGTGTATATGACCGTACCTCTGATAATAGAACTGTTTCTGGTACGTATTATTATTTGGCAATATACCCACGATGTGGCGCCTGTTGCTGGCGGAAATGAGTCATAAATTAACGTAATTGGTAAGGGCAATACAAAAGAAACTGGTGGACAAGGTGTATCAGTGTTTCACCACCTGTTGAATAAACAGCCGCTCCCTGCATCGCTACTCAGCTAGGAGTCTGGCAATGACAATTTCAGAATAAGGGGTCAATGAAATAAATGCAATGCATTTAAACAATGTTCAAAGCGGAATTGATTACTGAAGGAAATGTTCGACCAAAAAGTGTAGCTATTGAATGTACTAAGTAAGATGCGCAGACTAAAGGAAATTAAACGTGAAAGCTGGACTTGAAGGTCAATTTGGAGTAAGAATGTAGTTACTGTAGTAGATATTCTTGGAACTAGTCTATTAACTAAAATTGTCATGCATTTAGAATCCACATAGTGTAGATATGCATTCACCTTTGTAAATAACTCACCAGTATAAGGCAGTGGCCCAGGTGATCCAGGCCCTCAGTTTAGGGGATCTGATTAACCTATGGAGATAAACATATGGAGAGTGTTGGCCACTTTGGGAGACCACAGACAGATCAGGCAAAAAAGTTGAAAAAGTCTTTATTAAATAATCACATAAAACTAAAAGCCTCTAGTCAGATAGACATGAAAAAGTTCTCTATCAGTTTTTGGTCCGAACCATTAAACCTCACCAATAGACTAATATTTTGTACCTGAACTTACCAGTGATGTCATAGAATATTGGGTCCTTACAACTGTCATGGTCCACGTTTCATAACATTCATAAATAATGGGCACAGATTATAAAATTGTAAAGTTAGTGCTTGTATCCCTGACTAGTCTGGCAAGTTTAGTTGCTGGTTTTAAATGGTCATGTCTGGGCTCTATTTTATTTTAGGCTGCTAATTGCTACCATCAAACTCTAAATAGAGAAAAAAATATGAAACAACAATTTGGCTGATTAGCTGCTACTTCTGTATTTCACGTGAATCTGCAGAATTCCCCTAGTCCAGGTTTATTGAGTGTGACTGCATTGACTGTGTAACGGTTGGCACCCTAAATCTAGAAACGATGCAAGCACCCTGGTCTCGGCTTAGGTCTTTTATAGTGTTCAATTTTCGCTCCATTCCGCGCATTGGCGCACCTGCGTCATTACACCAGCGCGTCCACGTCCATATAAACTACGAGACGCGGGCACGCGCCCTAAGAAACCAAGATGACGGCTGAAGAGGAGCGGTGTGGCGGACGTCCCCGCCTCACCACTGGACCATCAGGATGAGTGCTTTTTATTACAGACTGTCAGTAAACTCTCCCACAAAGACTCTCTTCTAGTTCCGCCAAACTTTGCGCAACTACATCAGAAGTTAACTTGTGACAAATACACGTATTGCTCAAAATGCAAAATTACAAAACTGCACAATAGTTCTCCAGCGTTGGGGTATTTCGCTACTTGGCTTTTAGTAAATAGGCAATGTTGCTGAAAATTGTCTATTTAGCGAAAATTTGCCAGAAAAACTCTGCTTAAGAGTGGTGTACCATGTTAGAAGAATATTGTTGGATATAAAAGCCAGTGATGCACTTAGGCATCTAGAAGTGCTACAGATGATAGACGATACAATCTGGGCACTAGCCTTAATATCTTGGATTGAGGAACACAATGGAAGGGGGGAGGGTCATGCATGCAAAATAACTTCACTGATGCAGAGAATGATGAATGATCATTATAAAGTTAAATTGAAATTGAGACTTATACTAATAAGTAATGAATTATAGAAAATTTCAGTTTTCATATCTAATTCTGAGTTGTTGGGGGAGTGGAGTTTAATTTATTTAATGGTAATCAACCATCTGGCAAACTTTTGCCAATGTGGGAATAAGAAATGCATTTTGTAAGATGTATATACAACACAAGTACAGCTCAAGGTTCAAGATAAACATTATGCTTGTGATCTTGTGACAAAAGTAATCCATGAATACATTTGATCAACCTATATATCTAATTACCAGAATGAATTAAGTAAAGTTGCAAATTAAAGTACAGTAGGCAATACTAGTAAGGCAATACTGATACAATCTGAATAAGTACAATTTAGCAGTTAGAATCTGTGCCCTGAAGTAAGGAAATATGTGAGAACTAATTGTTAAAAATTTGACAAATTTTTTTTTTCTTCAGTTTTTCCTGCACTGGAAGGCTGAAAAAAAGTTAATGCAAATACAGTTGGTACTTCCTGAAGAAATAAGAAGAAGAAGAAGAAAAAAAATTGCCTTAATCCTGAACATTTGTTTGTATTTTTTCAATAATTTGTACTGTTTTTTTTTTTTTCATTGGGAGCAACCTAGGGAGCAGGAACAGGTTTAGGCGTTATCACATATATTTTTAGACTGTACCACTGTCGACTTCAGAGACATCTTGAAAACACAGAGTATAGTATGCACTATGCATTATACTGTATATACAGCTGTACTATTGTGTCTATTGTTCAATAATATACAAATGGGTACATAATAGGGAAAATTATGATTTGGAATTCAATTGTTTAGGCTACAGTGCTTCTAATTTAAAGGGATTCTGTCATGATTATTATGAAGTTGTTTTTTATTTCTAAATTGAACTGTTTACACTGTAACACTGTTTACCCTGGTCATGTGCTTTCAGAAAGAGCCAGCACTTTAGGATGGAACTGCTTTCTGGCAGGCTGTTTTTTCTCCTACTCAATGTAACTGAATGTGTTGCAGTGGAACCTGGATTTTACTACTGAGTGCTGTTCTTATATCTACCAGGCAGCTGTTATGGAGCTTCTATCTGGTTACCTTCCCATTGTTCTGTTGTTGGGGGGGGGGAGCAGTACAGCAGTAAAGAGTGACTGAAGTTTATCAGAGCACAAGTCACATGACTGGGGGCAGCTGGGAAACTGACAATATGTCTAGCTCAATGTCAGATTTTAAAATTAGATATAAATAAATCTGTTTGCTCTTTTGAGTGTACAATTCTGTTTTGAGAAAAACATTTTCCCATGACAGTATCCCTTTAAGTCAATAGGAAGGTATTTTCAGAACTAGTTGGCAGTTTGTATAGCACAGAAAATCATGGATCTGTCAGTAGGAAAATTGTGCAGTCCCTGTTGACTGAAGAGGGGATGGTCATTGACAAAAAATCAGAATTTTGAGAAATGTATAGGCAATGTAAGAGTCATATTAAGGGTGCAGAATGGTCATATTTTATCATATTAAACGGGTGTTTCACCTTTAATTAACTTTTAGTATACTATAGAATGACCACTAAACAACTTTTCAATTGGTCTTCATTATGTAAGTTTGTATGTATACTTTTATTTGTATAGCACTCCTTGAGGGCAAAGCACTGTACAGCAAAACAATAAATTAGTAGTAACAAACAAGGGGTCATTCAAATAAAGTAAAATAAAGTAACAAGTGCATTATTAGAAATACAATTCACATAAATATAAAATATAATTACAATACAGATTAAGTGCCCAGTGACAAGGAGACAAAGGGGCAAATTTACTAAAGGGCGATTTACTAACAGGTGCTGGTGTAAACTCACTAGCGAAGTGGCCCCAGACTTGCCTTTGCCACCTCAGACCAGGTGAAGTGCAATAGAGTAGATAGGAGTTTCTTCTAAAAAAGTTTAGATTTTATTAAAGTCCCAAAAAACGCGGGCGTCTTTTACTTTTTAAAGGGTGATAGGCTGAAAAAAAACGTAAAATCCTTTTAGGGTACCCTCCTTCCCCATTACCAGCTACGTTTCTGGCGAAGGAGCCGCTGAGGTGGCTCCTGCCATGCCACCTCCCGCACCGACTTACCTGTCGGGAGGGGAGGCAGGAGCATGATTGCGGAGAGCGCAATTGCGCTCTCTCGCAATAGCGCAGCCGAATTTCCGGTTTAAAAACCGGAAATTCGGCTCTTTAAGGTGCAGGAGCGGCTTTTTGCCGCCCCTGGAATCCTGTCTGGCGCTGCCGCCTGAGGCGATCGGCTCAGCTCGCCTCATTGGCGGAGCGCCCCTGCCCCTTACATTTACTAATATATGGCAACTATACAGTTGCCACATGTGTAGGGCAATAGAACAACTTTATTTTATTTTAGAAAGGATTCCTTTGCAGCATATACGTCTATTGTATTTGAACTTGGCGCTGTATGCAAATTAGGCATCACTAGCGTAACTTCGCTTTGCTTGACGAATTAACGCTAGTGCAACTTCGCTACCTTTCGCCTCCCTGAGCTCAACTTCAGATTTTAGTGAATTAGTGGTGCCCTTGCGAAACTTCACCTGGAAAAAGTGCGGCGGAGGCGTCGCTAGCGCATTTTCGTTGCTTAGTGAATTTGCCCCTAAAAGATGGAGGACCCTACCCCGTAGGGCTTACAGTCTAAATGGAGTAACATACAGACACAATTCAGAGGGGTATTAAGTGCTGCAGGTTACAGTTTGTTACACTGTCATATAAGTGCCAGTTTCCAGTTCAGGTGTTATCTAAGTGCTCCCAGAGGTAGTCTTTGAGTTTCGTTTTAAAAACACTGAAGGAGTTTTTATTCATTTTTTTATTCATATTAATTTGTTTTTCATTATTTATTCTATATCGTTTTTGAATTATTTGCTTTCTTCTTCTGACCCTTTCCAGCTTTTAAATGGGGGTGACTGACAACCCCTTTAAGGAGAATTAACTTTCTTTGATATTTTAAGGGGTTGTTCATCTTTAAGGTAACTTTTAGTACGTTATAGTATGGCCAATTCTAAGCAACTTTTCAAATGGTTTTAATTATCGATTTTCTTAAAGTTATTTGTCTTTTTCTTCTGACTCTTTGCAGCTTTTAAATGGGCGTCACTGACCCCATCTAAAAAGCAAATGCTCTGTAAGGCTACAAATGTATTGTTAATGCTACTTTTTATTACTAATCTTTCTATTAAGGTCCGCTCCTATTCATATTCCAGTCTCTTACTTAAATCAATACATGGTTGCTAGGGTTATTTGGACTCTAGCTACCAGATTATCTAAATTTTGGAGTTGAAAAGCTACAGAATGCATTTTCATGGAAAAATACACTCTGGGGCAGAGTTATCAAGGGTCGAATTTAGAAGTTAAAAAACTTCGAAATTCGACCATGGAATTGGCCAAATTTGATAGTTGAACTTTTCTTTTTGAATTTTTTGGCTGTTTTTGGTCGAACTAAAACCGTTCGATCATTCGTAGAAATCGTTCTAATCGTTCGATCAAACGATTATAATTTAATCGTACGATCAAACAATTTTCAAAAAAAATACTTTGACTTTTTAAAACTTAGCCAAATTTAGGCTTATTCGATGGTCGTAGTACCCAAAAAAAAACTTCGAAATTCTAAGTATTTTCATTCGAAAATTCACTTTGACCCTTAGTAAATGTGACCCTCTGTGTACAGCATAGGACCACAGTTCTGGAGTCCTACTCGCAGCCGCCTAAACCACCCCTTCACCTGTGTGTATCTGTAAGGGAGAGTGGCAGAGTAGCTATCGGGCAAGTAGCGTCAAGTCTGGGCCAGTAGGGCTGGGGCCCATCGAGTTTTCCCCAGTATCCCACAAACCCAGTCCAACCCTTTCTGTTCATTGGCACCCAGGCCGATGCTCTGCCTGCAGCTGCAGAAATAAGACAGAGCAGATGTGAGTGGTCTGGATGTTTCTCTGGTCTGACTGTAGCCTAACTCTGCTAATTGAAAAATGGCATTTAATTGCAGGGTCTCTAATTCTTTTTCTTTACTATGCTATTGGGATTTATGAAGGGATACAAACAGTACAGCACAGTACAGGTATATCTGCATTTGGTATGGTTAATATGGTATGAATAATAATTCTTGTTGACAAGCACTTAAAATATGTAAACCATTTGTGCTTCATAATGTCTGGATTGAAAAAATATTAACTTATTAAAACCAAGTGAAGGTTCAGAGTACATTACTAGGTGTGTTATATAATCAGGTCCAAAGTGTGCGGATATGAGTCACAAAAGGCAAGTGTGGAACTTCTGTTATATTATTCAGGCTAATATAATATTGATTTCCTTCCTTCTTAGCTATAAGCAATTTTGAAGTTAAATAATAGAGTTCAATAACCTTTCCATCAGTGTATGATGCCAACTACTGGAGATGTCACACTATCATGATATGAGTTACTTAGGTGGCTCCGTGGTTTATATGCCTGTGTGCCCCTACTACTTGCACGAACACAGTTGCATTTAGAGGGACTCATTTCTGAGAGGGGGTGGTAAAAATAAACGTCATTGTTTCAGAAGCAGTACAGAATTTTTAATTGATTATGTTTAGAAACTTTTGTATTATGACGAGTTGAAGTTCATGTTACATTTATAAATGAGGATAGGCAACTGAATATTGCAATTTGCATTGCTGTGCAGTGTTTACTGTCTGGACTGAATTTTGACCTTATTGTAAACTTTGTGTTCAATTCAAACAATTTAACGAATTTACTTCGATCACAGGATGTCCAAATTCTGTGAAAAATACTTTGACTTCGATATTCAAAGTCAAAGTACCGTATATACTCGAGTATAAGCCGACCCGAGTATAAGCCGAGGTACCTAATTTTAACTACGAAAACTGGGAAAACTTATTGACTCTAGTATAAGCCTAGACACAACTACAGCCCTGTCTCCCAGCAGCGCACATTCTGCCAAAGCAACCCCCCAGCGATCAACCGGACTTCTTTGCAAAGTTGATGGTGACAGAGAATTGGCAAACGGATTACTGTGTGCATTGTCCCACTGTCCCACTACCATGTGCAGAGGGTGCTGTTTGATATTGCCATCACTGTTAATCTTTCGTATAACCAACAGATGGCGCTGTATGATATTGCCATCACTGTTAATCTTTTCGTATAACCAACAGAGGGTGCTGTGTGATATTGCAGTCACTGTTATTCTTTCATATAACCAACAGATGGCGCTGTGTGATATTGCAGTCACTGTTAATCTTTCATATAACCAACAGAGGGCGCTGTGTGATATTGCAGTCACTGTTAATCTTTCATATAACCAACAGAGGGCGCTGTGTGATATTGCAGTCACTGTTAATCTTTCATATAACCAACAGAGGGCACTGTGTGATATTGCATTCACTGTTAATCTTTCATATAACCAACAGAGGGCGCTGTGTGATATTGCAGTCACTGTTAATCTTTCATATAACCAACAGAGGGCGCTGTGATATTGCAGTCACTGTTATTCTTTCATACAACCAACAGATGGCGCTGTGTGATATTGCAGTCACTGTTAATCTTTCATATAACCAACAGAGGGCGCTGTGATATTGCAGTCACTTTTATTCTTTCATACAACCAACAGATGGCGCTGTGTGATATTGCAGTCACTGTTATTCTTTCATACAACCAACAGATGGCGCTGTGTGATATTGCAGTCACTGTTATTCTTTCATATAACCAACAGAGGGTGCTGTGTGATATTGCAGTCACTGTTATTCTTTCATACAACCAACAGATGGCGCTGTGTGATATTGCAGTCACTGCTTTTCTTTCATACAACCAACAGATGGCGCTGTGTGATATTGCAGTCACTGTTATTCTTTCATATAACCAACAGAGGGCATTGTGGGATATTGCAGTCTCTCCCCAAGTGTACTGTTGGTATAGGAATGATTAAAAGTGACTGCAATCTCAGTTACTCGGGTCGGGTACCGCTGACCCGAGTATAAGCCGAGGTAGACTTTTTCAGCACATTTTGGATGCTGAAAAACTCGGCTTATACACGGGTATATATATATTTCAATTCGATGGTTGAATTTCGAAGTATTTTACACATTGAAATTCGACCCTTGATAAATCTGCCCCTATGTGTCAATTATTGTGAATTG
The DNA here is from genome assembly GCF_017654675.1 of Xenopus laevis. NCBI lineage: Eukaryota > Metazoa > Chordata > Amphibia > Anura > Pipidae > Xenopus > Xenopus laevis. The sequence goes on along the minus strand of NC_054373.1, from coordinate 74,245,761 downwards.
GGCAAATTATTACTGCACTGCACAACTACACAATAGTAGGGATATAAAAATGAATGTCTTCAAAATAATTTCTGTATCCAAAACAGCTGCACCTTACATCAGCCAACAGGCCTGTTCTGGAAGAGTCTAGCTAATATTTTACCCCATCACCCTGCTGGGCCCCCAGCAACCTCCCCTTCACCCCACTGCCCCCCCCCACTGCTCTCCTCATCACCCTACTAAACTGTCCTCCCCACCATCCTGCTGGTTGCCCCACAGCTCTCCCCATTACCCTTCTGGGCCCCTGCAGATGGCCACACGTCCATTTTTAATTTTTTACAGGAGACAGAGTGATGCAAAGAGCACGGGAGAGTTGAGAAAGAAGCAATGTTGGTGGAATTTTGCTTGTGGATGAGTGGGTAAGGTAATACTTTCAATTAATTTTCTGCAGTGATCTTACTGGCTTGTCTGGTCTGAATATGATTTTTACTGACATGTCTGTAATGAATATGCTCATTGTCCATTTCTTACTGGCATGTTTGGGGTTAATATGCCCATTGTCCATTTTTTATATGCATGTCTATTGTCCATTTCTGTAGTGATCTTATTTCCATGTCTGGGTTATTAATCTTCTGCAAATGCTTTCCCACTGGCAATAAAATAAATCGCCAGTGGGAAACATAGGCAGTGTTTTGTTTTTCCAATTCACCTGAAGTTTACTTGCTGACTGTCAAAGTAACTGTTAAACTTATTTATGTGTGTGTTTAATAATTAACTTCCTCTTTTACTTACTCCTCTTCTGTAAAACAGGGTCAGTAATCTCAAGAAACAGAAAATCTTTATATTTGATCTTTTTTATCCTTCTCTCAATGGTCTATAAGTAGGTTAAGAACTACATACCAGTTAGCAATATAAAAGGGGCATGTTATAGATGAACCAGTTCTCAGCAACTTTTCATTTGATATTGATTTTGTATTTATTATTTTTCTTGCCATTTTGCTTTTTCAGTGTTTGCAACTAAATATGTTATCTGGCAGATGCTACCGAAAAATATATTGCATCTTAGGATATAGTTTTATAGTTTCTCTTATTTTACTGTTTAGCTTGCTATCTATGCCCTCTCATATATCTTTCATTCTGACCTCTATACTGTTTTACTGGTTGCTATAATAATTAAGCATTAGGAATCAGACATCAGTCTAAATTCCAAGCCTGAGAACTGCATGACCAAATCTTTTAAGAACCACAAAGAAACAATCGTTTTAAAAATGTGTTGGAATACTACTCCATGCTAAATTTAATGTTCAGGTTAATTACCCCTTAAAATGCCAAACGGAATAATAATAATACATTTACAACAAAACAAAAATAAAGGAAAACAATGTGGAGTGTAAGGAGAAATATACAAATCACATTCTGTGCATCAGCTAGGGAGATATACTTCATTAACCTAATGTAATCTTTGTTAGTCCTTGCCAGTTAGACTTGGAAATGTCAAACAAGGAAAAAAGTGAACAATATTTAACACTAGAATAAATTCACCAGACACGAATTTGCGACAAATTTCTGAGTTTCATTTGCGAAACTGTCGTGACAATTCACCTGCGAAAAATCTGCCATGTCAAAAAAAAAATTGTTGCGCGTCAAAATTTGCACGCACAAAAAAATTGTCGCATGTCAAAATTATTCGTACATTCATTGACTTTAATGCATTTGGACCAAATAGTCTTGCATATAAAAATTGTCATTTGTGTCAAAATTGACGTGCGTCAAAATTATTTTGACGCCCATTGACTTGAATGGATTTCGATAATTTTTTGCCGTTTTGCGAATTTTGCTAATTTTTCTGCAAACCAAAATGGCACAGATTCACCCATCACTATTTAGCACCTATTTCCAACAAAGTGATGATGTTTTATATTCACAGAATGCTGCACCCTACATAGCAATACTTCAAGTATGTAGAAATTGTGACACATTGTTTTATTGATTTTATGACTTTACATTAATAAGCTTATTATGAAATTTGAACTCATGCAGGGTAAGGTAACAAACGTCACAAGCTTTTAACCAGGTGTCGTATACCATAACAACCAAATATTTGAAACAGGTTTAAAGGAATAGTTCAGTATGAAAATAAAAACTGTAAATAGATAAATAAAAAATGTTTCTAATATAGTTAGTTAGCCAAAAATGTAATCTATAAAGGCTGGAGTGATTGAATGTCAAACATAACAGCCAGAACACTATTTCCTGCTTTTCAGCTGTATAAGTTATAGTTAGTCAGCGACTTGAAGGGGGGGTTACTGCCTGGTAACCAGGGTAACCAGTCAGTGTAAACCAAGACAGCTGAAAAGTAGTGTTCTGGCTATTATGTTACACATCCAGTCACAAAATCAAACCATGTTACAAGTTTTTGCTCAGGTTTCCACTTTGTGTATTACAATAATTAGGGGGTTATTTATCAAAAGTTGAGCTTTGTGGGGTTTTTTATACCTTGAATGAACTCAGAACTTGAATATTTTCCAAAATAAGAAAAAACTCAAATGGAAAAAACTCAAATCAGTAAATTCAGGGACAAGAACCAAAAACCTCAAATTAATCTAGTTTTCTGTGGAAAAGTCTTGATTCACTCGAATTGAAAAATTGAACAGCATGAAGGCTATTAACATCTTCTCATCCTCTAAAATAGAAACAACAGTATTAATATTAATAAATAGTAATAATAATAAGGAATCCAACAGTCACCCATCCTGATAATATATTTTTATATGACCACATTTATATGAGAACAGCCTATTCCAATGATGGAGAAATGGTTATGTGTCAGAGTGTACGAATAATAAAGTCTAATAACAAATGCCCCTATAATTCTGACGCTGCAATAACCACATGCCCAAGGCAGGAAAGGTGAAGGGATGGGTGATGTTCCCCATTTATTATTTCTCTTATTAATGACACCCAGTGATGAGATTTCACTTTGTAAGTTACTGACAGAATTCAGAGTGTCAGCAGATACTAGATGAGGCCCCTTTGTACAGAAGTGCTTTCTTCATTTGCTGAGTTCCTCCCTGTGTCTGCTTTTAACAGATAAAGAACTGCAAGGCTGAGGGACAGTTATAAGCGGGAAACTATTTTCAGTGCAATATCTGTAGCTAAGAACATTCAATCCTCTTCCAACATTTTGGGAGGGTTCAAGTTATATAACGTATGTATGTGTACTCCCATTTCAATCTCCTATGAAAAGGAAAGTGTCTTTGGCAAAAAGCTTGTGGGACACTTCGGTGTAACATGATCATTTTCCCAAGGCAAAACTATTAAATATTCTTTGTTAAACTCAATAAACCTCATTCCATTTGAAATAGTCTTATCTCGATGTTTTGCCTTCCATATAACGAGGTCATAGCAATAAAATTATCAACAATCCTCACAAATCTATGATGGAACAGCAGAGACTTCTTAATTTCTTATGGGTGTCTATTCTGTTTTTAAGAGGCTCAGTAGGGATCCATTTGGTCTTTCAAGCTTTAGTGATTGTTCGTTTTGCAGTCTTCATGATCATCGTAAACAGCTGGAATTCTGCAAGTGTGAACTTGTCTGGTTTCTTACATTAGGGATTGCAGGTAAAGTTGTTGTACCGTGTTAGCCAGTAAAAATGTTACAGGGCAACCCTTTTGAAATAAAAAATAACAAAAACGGAATAAAGGTGATACACCAATTTAATTAGAGCAAGCTTTCAGAACATTTTAGTTCCTTTTTGAAGCTGATTACAATGAAGCTGTGGTATTCTATGGTATATATATACAACATTCAGCTCGTAGGTCAAATAATCAACAAAATGGAATATCAATCTATGTGTAAGGTGTCAAAGTCATTTACGAGGGGATCTGTAAGAGACAAGCAGATAAGGTACAAGATAATGTGGGTCAAACTGGCTGAGTATAAATTAATGCTGAATTATTGGAGTGTAGAATCAAAGGAATTCCATATGATCTCTTAGTCCATATCCAGACATGGATATGGACTAAGTACGCTGTGTTTTCATCCGACAGTCAGATAAATGTACATGTTACCTGCGATTTCGCCTTCACTTCCTGTTTCTTCACAACATCTGACACGTCACATGCGTTATGTTGCATGGCAACGTGTCAGTACCATACGCATCGCTGAGTTCCTCCCTAAGAGAGTGGTTGTAAGATGCTTTGGGACAGAGATAACGAATACAAAATGAACCATACTGTAAACCCTGATCCAGAATCTGTGAATCTTAGGACAGGAACAGTGTCGGACTGGCCTACCGGGTTATATGTGCAGGAACTAAATACAATCTGAGAACTCCTCCTGATATAATTGGCATAGGCCATAATTCACATAGGCCAGCTCCTCTACTGGACCTTTTGAATAAAAATCACTGTATAGGAAGGAAACTGTTTTATGAAGCTTTGGAATTCTCAAGCACTGACTGTCAAAGGAAGTTTCTGAGTTATACCGTTGTTGGTTTAGGCGTCATTGGGATTGGGCAAAATTTAATAGTTGGAACAAATTGAACTGTTCTGCCTGGGAGACTGAGATGTTATTATTTTTTTCAAATTAAACTACTACAAGTCAGAAACTAAAGTATTATGTTAAGTTGAATAACATTTAAGACATGTAAATTACATGATTTTGTTAAATCTTTACAAGCAAAATAATCCTTAAAGAGTTGGTCACCTTTACATTAACTTTTAGTATGTTATGGAATGGTTAATTCTAAGCAACATTTCAATTTGTCTTGATTTTTTCTTTTGTATAGTTTTTGAATTATTGGCCTTCTTATTCTGACTCTTTCCATCTTACAAATGGGGGTCACTGACCCCATCTAAAAAACAAATACTCTGTAAAGCTACAGATGTATTGCTATTGCTACTTTTTATAACTCATCTTTCTATTCAGGCCCTCTTCTATTCATATTCAAGTCTCTTATTGCAAGCAATGCATGGTTGCTGGGGTAAGTTGGACCCTAGCAACCGGATTACTAAATTTGCAAACTGGAGAGCTTCTGAATAAAAAGCCAAATAACTCAAAAGCTACACATAGGGGCAGATGTACCAAGGGTCGAATATCGAGGGTTAATTAACCCTCGATATTCGACTGCCGAATTAAAATCCTTCGACTTCGAATATCGAAGTCGAAGGATTTTGCGCAAATAGTTCGATCGAACGATCGAAGGAATAATCGTTTGATTCTAAGGGTTTTAATCCAACAATCGAAGGATTATCCTTCGACCAAAAAAAGATAGCCAAGCCTATGGGGACCTTCCCCATAGGCTAACATTGACTTCGGTAGCTTTTAGGTGGCGAACTAGGGGGTCGAAGTTTTAAAGAGACAGTACTTCGACTATCGAATGGTTGAATAGTCGAACGATTTTTATTTCGAATCATTCGATTCGAAGTCGAAGTCGTAGTAGAAGGTCGAAGTAGCCCATTCCATGGTCGAAGTAGCCAAAAAAACTCTTCGAAATTCGAAGTATTTTTTCTTCTATTCCTTCACTCGAACTTAGTAAATGGGCCCCACAATAAAAAATTAAAATCAATTGCAAATTGTCTCAGAATATCACTCTTTACATACTTAAATTTAACTTAAAGGTGAACAACTCCTTTAAGTAAAATAAAAAAGAGGTTGTTCACTTTTAATTTAACTTTTAGTATAATATAGAGAGAAATGTTCTGAGACAATTTTCAATTGGTTTTCTTATTGTTTGTGGTTTTTGAGTTAATTCGTTTTTTTTAAAAAAGTTTACAATTTCCACAATCTGGTTGATAGGGTCCAAATGACCCTAACAACCATGCACTGATTTGAATAAGAAACACCATAACCCCACCCCTTTTGTGTCATAACCATGCTATTTTGTGTCATAACTCTGCACCTCTTTGTCCATCCCCTTGCTGGAATTTTGTCCTGAGAAAAGTTACATCCCAGAGGTGCAAGGTAGGAAGCAGCAGTAGGATCAGCCTGCATGGGAGCCCTGTACATAAGTACAGGGCTCCCATGCAGGCTGATCCTACTGCTGCTTCCTACCTTGCACCTCTGGGATGTAACTTTTCTCAGGACAAAATCTTTTCTCAGGAGTTGTTCACCTTTGAGTTAAATTTAAGTATGTTTAAGCTTGTGCTAAGGTAATCTGTAAGAATAGGGCTAAGCTGCATCTCCTGATGGTGATCTCTGTACTGAGTGCAGGATTTTTAATTGAGCACTCACTGCAGAGAGCAGCAACTTCAGGGGTGCAAGTTCTCTAAGGGGTGAGCTCTTGATAAAGTGCCTGGGATAAAGTGCTATAAACATGACCTTTCTGCTATGTTTCTTTTGTTTCAAACTGCTATATTTGAAAATGAGCTTGTAAAACACAGTTATTTGTAATATTTGTAATGTAGAGCCACATATCGTGTGCAAGCGTTCGGCTACTAATACCTTGTCAAAAGTTACAAAATTTTGTGTGGTTTCCTCATTTGAATACTTTAGCTTCCTGGTCTATTGGTTTTTTTTTTTCGTGACAAAAAAATATAATACTGTTTTTTTAGGTGCCAAGCTTTTTATTTTCTTGAAAAACCTGCTTGGGGGGGAACCAAGATATTCAAAAGAAGAAAATATGTGAGCATTCAGGAACTGTTGCAAAGTTTTAGTAACTGAATGCTCGTGCCTGAAGGCTATAGCATTTTTAAATCAGCCCCTAAGGGTGATGACACACGCTAAGATTCTGGGGAGATTAGTCTCCCTGAAATGGCTTCCCGACGGCTAGAATGTAAATCACCGGCGGGGTGGCACTCAGAGCTCTTCGTTTTCTGAATCCACATGAAGTTTCCTCGTGAGGCAACTTCTGGCGACTTTTGCCAGTATATTTTTTTGGTAGTAGAAATCTATGCCATGAAATATGCACTAACTTAATTTTGGGGGTCAGATATGCCAGATACTTTGGTGAACCTAGCAAACTGTTTAGAAGACCCTGGCAATCATATTAAGGGTGCTTTTTCTTGGTATGCAATGATACATGGGCAATATAATGCTGGAAATTTGAAGCTTTGAGGCAATTTTCTAAATGCCAGATACTTTGGTAAACCTATGCACAATGGGCATCAACCTGTTTGGAGGACCCCTGGCAATCATATTTAGGGTGCTTTTTCTTGGTATGTAATGATACATGGGTGATATAATGATACATGGGCGATATGATGCTGGAAAGTTGAAGCTTTAAGGCAATTTTCAGGTATTTTGTCAAAACTGCCAATTCAGTAGTTTGGAACAGAAAGGCATAGGTACCCATTTTAAATTTGGTAGAATGTGTACTTTACAAAGATTTATGGATTTGGGGGGTAAATACATTTTGGTGTTTTTACCCCACAAAAAATGCAGTAAATGTGTTGATTTTTCAGTAGCTGAAGTAACCTACAGGACTATTTGTATGCATTGGTAAACCTATGCACAATGGGCATCAAACTGTTCAGTGGACCCCTGGCAATCATAATCAGGGTGCTTTTTCTTGGTAACTAATACAGTGTGGGATATGCGGAGCAGCAAAATAAAACCTTTGAAGTGATTTTTTAGAATTTTAATACATTTTTATAAAAACCGAATATATAGTTTTCTGGGATATGCCTGCTTTTTCAGGATTTTTTGGCCTTGGAATCTAAAGTATGCTGATTTCTGCCTTGGTGCTTTCAAAATTAGGTAATATACTGCCAGAGGTTTTTGCTGTACAGAAGTCCTAAATCTCCCTAAAAGATACATATACATATCTGGTACTGGCACGTTCGAGACATGAGGTTTTCCAAATCAGTTAGATTTCCATGCAAAAAATATAAATGCGTTTTTTTTTGTATTTAGCGCTATAAGTCTTTTTGCAGAGGTGGAAATACATGAAAACTCAGGCAGATTTAGAAAGCTCAGGTTCTACTAGGTAAAATAAAGTTTTCCCCTCAGAAAATGCCCCTAAAGTGAGAGAGCACAAAATGTTTCAAAAACATCTGGCACTGAGTGCAAATGATATTGAAATTCTGCTGGCACTTAACGGGTTAATGCTTTTGAATGCAATGTTGATTTCCCAATTGATATGCCTTTGCCGAATGAAAAATAATCTGACACGAACAGCATAGTGTAGTTCTGTGCTTGTTACCTGCTTTGCTGTAGTTTTTGGGTGTGGCTTCTGTATTTATTATTATTATTAATGAGTTTTAGGAACATGCTTTTCTCTCAGGTTATGTCATAGGATGGGCTTAAGCAGTAAGGAATTTTAGGGAGGGCATCAATTCAAATTAAATATAGTTTGTAAATTAAATGAAATTACATCCAAATGGGGCAACAAGCAGTTCAGTCAGATGTGCAGACTGCAATGAATTCATATAGCATATATCCACAAAAAGGTCTGGCTGCACAATCCTTTATGTTTCTGGTGTTTATGCCTTGTAAATATCTGTTTAAATTGGTGGTGCTATGTAAATAAATACAATGTTTACAAAATATACCTTATATAGGGCTGCATACATTTCTACGCAATTTGCCTAGCTCCAAGCTGCCAAAATAAAAAGCCAAACCCTTGTGCCTAAATGCCCTTTATGATGCAAAATGGGTGCGAAAAGGGTAACATTTAATTTAGAGCTTATAGAACTCAGTTGTAACGGTTGGCACCCTGAATATAGAATCAATGACATGCACCTGGTCTTGGCTCGTGCTTCTGCCTGTAGCAGCCACCTTTGGCCTCTCGAGGAGCCCTCAGCTACTCAGATGCCGCCAGGTCTTAAAACGAGAGGTGCAAGGCGAAAGGTTCTAAACAAGCGATGGGGCACAACTGCAAGTAAAGTCTTTGGGCAGAAGGTCGTGGTACAAGGCGTAAGGCAAAGTCGTAGTCAGATCAGGCTGGGTCGTGGCAGGCAGAGAATAAATGTCGCAGACGCCCATTAAAGTCTATGGGCGTCAAAAAAATTTTGTCGCGCGGCGAAACTGTTTTAACGCGCGTCTTTTTTTTTTTTGACGCACGCTGCCATACGAGTCTATGGGCGTCATTTTTTCGGCGAAACGAGGCGAAAAAATTCGCCCATCCCTAGCCAGCGCGCCTTTAAACCAGTACCTGCGGTGGAGACTGGCGTGGCGGGCGTCCCTGCCATCCCCCCACTAGAGCACCAGGGTAAGTTGTTATTACAATTTTTCCACCACCGTTTAGCTGGATTGCCTGCTTACAAACTGTAGGTATAGTATATGGTTCGTAGTGTTTAGCAGGTCTCTCTCTCTTTCTCCTGTCAGCTCCTCATGTTCCCATAGAGAGATATAAAGCCAGGATAGTGTAACACCATTTATTAAAAAGTATAAAAAAGTTTAAAAAAATTTTCACTCACATTTAGGGGCCCATTTACTTAGCTCGAGTGAAGGAATGAATAAAAAAACTTTGAATTTCCAATGTTTTTTTTTGGTTACTTCGACCATCGAATTGGCTACTTCGACCTTCGACTACGACTTTGAATCGAACGATTCAAACTAAAAATTGTTCGACTATTCGACCATTCGATAGTCGAAGTACTGTCTCTTTAAGAAAAAACTTTGACCCCATAGTTCGCCACCTAAAAGCTACCGAAGTCAATGTTAGCCTATGGGGAAAGTCCCCATAGGCTTCCTAAGCATTTTTTTGGTCGAAGAAAAATTGGAAAAACTTTGCATGTCACCAATAATAGTGGAAATTTAAAGGGGAAATACACTTCAAAAAAAAAACCTGGACACTGGGTGTTGGTGTGATATTGAAACATATTGCGCTATTTTTTTCTGTTTCTTTCTCTGTTGCCGTAGGCGCTGATCTGCATAAACAGTTTTGGATACTTTTTTTGTGCAGCTGAGAGACTGTGGGAAGATCGGCAAGAGAAAGTGGTTTTAAAGGACATTTCTTAGTTATTCTCTGTAAGTTGTTATTACATCAGTGTTCTGTTTTGAACAGGAACAAACAGCATATTTTTCTTAGGAAGTACATGAAGCAATAAGGAAAGTGGCTCTCTTCTCACAAGCTCTAAGATGAATCATGCCTCACGTCTATGTGCTGCAAGAACCTGTTCCTATTGTATATCTTGTTTAATTACTGGGAAAACTTATAAAACAAATTTTGTAAACCAGTTTTACTAGTCTTTGACCTTGGCATTCTACATTTTTCCCGTTCTCTCCTTTATAAGGGCTGAACAAAAGATATGCTAACAGTAAATGTATTAGCACCACCTAGTGCATTAAGTTTATATATATACTGTGTGTGTATATATATATATAACTTGGGTGACCTACTGATGGTCTAAATGAAACTCTCCCGATGTCCCATTTTTATTGAGGTGTGTGTCCAAACCTTGCCAGGTTTGAAATTGTGGATGATATCTTCCTTTTATTTAATTTCTTGGCTTCATCACCGTAGACTAGCGCAACTTTCCACCAAATAGCTTTGACGAAGTCGATACCGACGTCTTAATAAATTACCACGACTCCAGAAGAATAATACAAAACACTCTTTATGGCTTAACTATCGATTTTCATTATTTTTTGGATTTTCTGTTTTTTAATTTTTTATGATTTTTGTTTCATTTTCCAACTTTTTCTTTTTTATATACAATTTTCCATTTTTTTCCATAGGGGTCTGATGAAATGTTTTCTCCCCCTTGATGACGCTGACAGGCCATCAGTATAATTGATTAAAGGAATTGTTCAGTGTAAAAATAAAAACTGGGTAAATAGATAGGCTGTGCAAAATAAAAAATGTTTCTAATAACATTAAAATGTAATGTATAAAGGCTGGAGTGACTGGATGTGTAATATAACAGCTACAACACTACTTCCTGCTTTTCAGCTCTCTTGGTTTACACTGACTGGTTACCCTGGCTACCAGGCATTAACCAATCAGAGACTTGAAGGGGGGCCACATGGGTCATATCTGTTGCTTTTGAATCTGAACTGAATGCTGAGGATCAATTACAAACTCACTGAACAGAAATGTACCATGTGGCCCCCCTTCAAGTAGGGTTGCCACCTTTTATAAAAAAATTTACCGGCTGCTGGGGGCGGGGCCTCAAATGGGTGGGAGGTGATGTCAAAAGGGGCGGGGCGTGACGTCAAAAGGGGCGGGCCACGTGACAGAGACAAATCTACAAATTTACCGGTAGCTACATTACCGGTAAATTTGTAATACCGGCCCCGGCCTTGGCACGTATTTTACCGGCTAGGCCGGTAAAATACCAGCCGGGTGGCAAACCTACCTTCAAGTCGCTGACTAACTCAGAGTTATAGAGCTGAAAAGCAGGAAGTTGGATTCTGGCTGTTTTATTAGACATCTGTTCACTCCAGCCTTTATACTTGAAATTTTGGCTAACTAACTATATTAGAAACATTTTTTATTTTGCACAGTCTATCTATTTATACAGTTTTTAGTTTCACACTGAACTATTCCTTTAAATAAGACATTAGGTTACATCTTGGTACTTAAATAACACATTGAGCAACACATTAAGCTATGCAGTAAGGTGGATATTATGTTTCATTTTGCTAAGCAACCGTTGCACATGTTATGTTTTTTACAATTACTAGGTTACAGCGTGACAGTCATAACAAGCCAATGAGTTGTTACAACAAATTAACAAAATAATAATGATCTATAGCAATGCTGATAAGTGATAGATAAGTACATTGATATTTTCTCTTATTCCGTTTTTTCAGGATGTTTTCTCTATCCGCTGGGAGGTGAAGTTCAGCTACTGTCCTAGGTCGGCCCCTGACAAGGTTTCGGGTTACATATAGAAGGACCTGAAAGATGATTTATACAGAAGCATTAGAGTCTTTACACACTCACGCTGTGCGGAGAGATTGGTGGTCCTGATGCCCCCCTAATAATGACGTAAGCCTCCCATCTAAGTACCAGATACAATCCAGTTTTGAGTGTAAGCAGTGCGTATACAAGGGTCACCATACGGGTCAGTGAGCTAAGTGAGTTGTGGTCATACCGGTTGCAATGCAATGGGAGTGGCCTAACAACCCGGCACCAGTTGAGTCCGTCAAGATTCTGGAGTAATATGACCTTAAGTGTCGGTACCTTTCTGGTTACTCTGCATTAGGGGAGATGCGGATGTCAGAGGGCTGGGCGGACCTGATGCGATAAAAGATATATAAGACAGTGCGTACAGTGCGGCAATGGGCTTATTGAAGTTGGGCATACTTAACGGTCCTGCGCTGTGTTACGTATTCTCCGTACCTGCAGTGCAGGCGATACATTCCAGCTACAGAACAGCTGATAAACCCAACTGCTGAGGTATGAGAAGGGGATATCTCCGATCTTATATTGAGATCAAAAGGATACCCTTTGGTTGTTTTTAACCACAATATACACGGGTTACCAGTCCCTGCTCTTCACTTGTATGTCCCTTAGGATGTTGATTACAGGCCAGTGGTTGGCAACACATCACAGATTACCTTCACGCGATTTGTTTATCTATATAACGCTGCTGATGTTAGCAACCTAACCACGCCCACTTATGATGTTACTGGCGCGGTTTGTGCCCTTTTGTTTAATTTGCATGGGTATAAATATGTTTTTTCATATTAGGCTTGTTCTTCCTGATGACGGCTCAAGTTTAAGAGCCGAAAAGTTCAATAAACAAATTTTTTTTTCATCACAAAGACCTGAGTGTGGCCTTTTTTTGTTCTATTCTATGTTCCTGCACCTAGGCAATCAGTTTTCTGAGTGCACCTATTCAGTTGTTTGTTAATTTTGCTAATTTAAATGCATGTAACTGCTCAATACTGACTACTGGCAACACCAAATTGCTTGGATTAGCTCATTAAGCCTTGCACTTCATAGGCAGGTGTGTCCAATCATGAGAAAAGGCATTTAAGATGGCCAATTGCAAGTTGTGCTTCTGTTTGACTTTCCTCTGAAGACAGCATGGGATCCTCAAAGCAACTCTCAAAAGATCAGAAAACAAAGCTTGTTCAGTATCATGGATTAGGGGAAGGCTACAAAAAGCTATCTCAGAGGTTTAAACTGTCCGTTTCAACTGAAATGAATGTAATCAGGAAATGGAAGGCCACAGGCACAGTTGCTGTAAAACCTAGGTCTGGCAGGCCAAGAAAAATACAGGAGCGGCGATTGTTCGGAGGATTGTGAGAATGGTTAAAAAAAGTTCCAGAAAATTTGCATTATTATTATTTGCATTATTATCCAGAAAATGTCTGAATTATCTATGCTACTGGTATATGAAAACATTATTTCATATCTGACACTTTGCGATAGAGCATTACAGTAGATATGTGACTTATATGAATAGATTTTGTAATGTTATTAGTCTTTCAACAGACATTTGAAATTAAGCAAAATGTTTTTAATATTGACAAATAATTGGTGTGTTTTCCATGATACTGTACTAATATATTGATAATACTAGGATGAATTGAATACCAGGATGGGAGGTGTTTTGCGCTCTAACTGAAGAGAGCTCAACCAGGGCTTCTTTAAAGTGACTGCACTCTAGGCCCATAAAGCTTTTATATATAAAAAGTGAGAGGCTTACACAAACAATCCATTCAATCTTTGTTTCTCTTATAGTATGACAGTTTGTTGGAGCTCCTGTAATATGGGACTGCTGGACTGAAGCTTTTCCTTTCAACTTAGTGGGACTTATTTGCAAACACTATATGGCTGATTTATCAGTGTTTGAATTTGGGTGTTTACCACAATTCAAGTTTCCTCCATAACTCACAAACTCGAATTATAAATTCAAACCAAGCATTTATTATTCTAGGAAAACTTGAAAAACTCAAATGTCTTTCTAAAAGCTTACAAAGTCCTATAGAAGTTTTTTTGAGATTTTTTGCGCTTGTAAACTCACCACAAATTCAAGGTATTTGAGTTTTTTTGTGTTGTGATATAGAAATACCCTATTATGCTATATATAATTTGCAATTTGTTTGTGATGTAGAGAAACTCCACTTGTTAAAGTGCAGTGTATAGTTATAGGCACTAAACAGACACCTAAATACACTGATAAAGAAAGTATATAATTTACTCTTTAAGAGAAACAATCTAATATTTAATGAACATCCAGAGACACCATTCCTTTTTTTTCACAGTAAACCTACCTAGTTCCATTTAAATACATTTTAAAATAATCATAATTTATGTTCAATACAATATGATATGCAGATTAGAATATTTAAAGTTAGCCTATAACCCTTAACATTTTACAAAACAGGCCATTGGATAATCTCATATTGAAAAATTGCTATTTTAAGTACTGAAGTCTTTGTGGCTCATGTAGGGGCACAATGATCACACACAAACCGAGAGCACACATACTTGCTAGGTCACATCTGAATGAATGAACAGAGCTGTGTCTTAAGCCCACAGTTGCAGTTAGAATATGCTTTATTTCCAGGGGTGGGTCAAACTGAACAGGCGCCCTAGACAATCCGGTAGCCACCTTGCGCCGCCTGCATTGCCTGGGGGGGGGGGGGAACAAGCAGGATAGATGCACGCGAACCTGGGCACCAGGGAGCAGTGAAACCCAGACTAGTTACTGTATGCAGAGGGTCCTTCAAGAGACACATGCCCAGCACCCCCTCATTGTCTCTCCTTAGGCATGTGCCTCTTCTGCCTACCCCTAGTTCTGGCCCTGCTTATTTCCTGTCAGGTGTTCAGTGAGTAAACACTCAGAATATCACAAAATGGTGACTCAAGGTAAAATGGCAATTTTTAAGATGAAGAGAAGCAATCTGATGGAAGTCTGTATACTGGGTCTCTTTAGGGGGGTATATCCTCTGTGGTGAGATACCTTTAGTACTTTTGCATGCATGAAGAACATGACCATTATCTAGTATAGGTAAATCTAAAAACAGCTGGACTTGCTGAGTAATCAATGAAGACGTTTCACTACTCATCCGAGCAGCTTCTTTAGTTCAGTGAAACGTCTTCATTGATTACTCAGCCAGTCCAGTTGTTTTTAGATTTACCTATACTAGATATACCATGACCTGGATGAATGAAAATCTTCATAGTCAACATGACCATTGTTAGCAAAGCATATTGATGAACCATACAACAGAACAATCAACAAATACTGCCCCAGAAAAACCCTAACCCACCCTGCCCAACCCCCCCAACATGGGTGGGCCTAGACCCCAACATAACAGAAGCATCTACTAGGGGGAGTAGTTAGGCTGAACTGTAGCCATCCCAGTCTCATACCAATATATTGTTTGAACAATAACTAGAGCCCCTGGCACCAGATGAGACGTCCTGAGTGGAGCATTAAACGGGGGGGGGGGCACAGCTGAAAGCATCCCATCGCTGACTATCCATCTACATGGATATCAGCACAATCATTAAGTGCATAAGGTAATAAGAGTTAATGTTTGTGCACATGAGGTTGAAGTCAGATACTAGAAGCAGCATATAGGATTGGGAGTGCCCCTGTAGCATTATCTAGGGCCTGGATAGGGCTCAGTGCACCAGATGCTCATATTTAAGCACCTTAATGGGAAGGATCAAAAAATTAAAGTCTCGGGCAGTCTCAGTAAATGATCCGCCATATTGGCTTACTCACGTGTTGCAGGGTATCCATCAATGCCTATCTGGGCTGTTACTTGGTGCTCTCCGGGCTTGGATGGTGTCAAGCTATTTGTCCGGTTCAGCAGGGGACATAAAAAAGTGTGCCTTGTTGCCCTCTATCACTCTAAGCTTTGCTGGAAAAAGGACTGAGTAGTTAAGACCCGCAGTGAAAAGCCTCCTCTTTATTCCTTGGAAGTAGGGTTGCCACCTTTTCTGGAAAAAAATACCGGCCTTCCTATATATTTATCTTTTTTCCCTATTAATAACATTGGGATCAACCATCATTTTTACCGGCCAGGCCGGTAAAATACCGGCCAGGTGGCAACCCTACTTGGAAGGATGCCGCTGCCTTTGGACATTGACTGAAGAATCCGGGTATAGGGAAATGCGACTCCCGTTGAAGGTTAGCTGATCTTTTTTCCAGGCTGCGGCTAGTGCTGCGTCGTAATCACGGTAGTTGAGGAAGCGCATGATTACAGGCTGCGGGGGAGCCCCTGGTGGGAATACGGTGGGCCCTCTCGATCACCATGAGTGTAGAGATCTGCTCCCAGATTTTGTCGCAGCCAGACCTCCATGAAGCGCTCAGGTGAGTTTCCCTCAGAGTGCTCAGGCAGGCCAACGAGCAGAATATTATTCCGCCGAAATCGATTTTCGAGGTCATCTGCCTTGGCGGCTACCTCTGTCAGTTGTTTAGATAGCCGGGAGAGTTCAGCAGAGATCGGTTGCACAGTATCTTTGACTGCAGACAGCCAAACTTATGTGGCTTTCCTTGCATGTGTCAATACATTCCAAAGAACAAGTTTACTTTTGGCAGTGGCTGTGATTTTGAAATAAATAAGTTCCAGTTAACCGGTTTTCCCTAGCTGATTGTAAGAAGGGATAACAGGGGAAATTCACCTCTTCTGACACTGTAATATGTGGTGGCTATATAGTGCTTTTTTAATGTCAACAAATGTTTGTGTTTCTTAGCTGAAATATGCTCTTTGAGTGCACTGATGGGCTAATCCTGTGTCTGTCAGCACACATACAGTGAGTGGAAGGCAGTGGAGGAATTTTTCTGCTCTGGCCAGGCCTGGATTTGTGGCGAGGCCACAAAGGCCCAGGCCTAGGCTGGCGAAATGCTAAGGGCGGCATGCTGCCCAGACACTTTGGGAGCACATCGTTCCCCAGCACCTAGCAATATGGTGCAAGCGCGTGCGGGGGGATGGGCATGGATGCTAGGATCGCGAAGCCTTGGGGTGCCTCAGCTGGAAATCCGGCCCTGACTTTGTCTAATATACACCAGCTGAGAAAACAACCCATCTGCCATTAGCCCACAGTTTCTTTTTTGGACTTGTGCCACAAAGAGCTCATTCTCGGCCTGCAGATAAACGCAGGCCAAACAACAGCCAATCTGGTGGCCTCTGTCCGCTCTTGTAACTGCACTGAATCACCCTGGGTACAGACAGACACATAGTGGAATATTGCAGCAGATTCAAATTGGGCTAATTAGTGAAACAGAAGTTTGGACAAACTACATTATTTCTGTTTTATAAAGATTTTTTTGTTGCAGTAACTTGTGTGCTTCCATTTAAAACTGCTTTCATTTTGTGCAGTCAGCAAGATGGAAGGCAGAGCAAGCACCACCACTGGGGTAGGTGCTGCAGACTTCAGAGTTCCTGCCTGAGTGGCATTGACTTGTGAATAAAAGTTTTAAATGATCATTGTGACCATAGCATATTTTATGCAGTGACTACATGGGCAGCCCAGTTTTATTTTGGTATGGATGGAATGGAATGGAATGAACATGAGGCATATCTTGCCTAAGAATTCTTAGAAGGAGGTGCCACAGGAACAGTTTTTCAGATGCCCCTGGAGGAGAGATCAGCAATGGACAATATGACTGCCATATAATAAGAGAAAAGCAAAAGCAAAGCTATTTATTCTGCTATAAAAACAATAATATTTATTGTAACTCATATTTAATTTTACATTGAAATGCTGATCTTGCTTGATTTAGTGATAAGTAATTTCCTGTTAAGATAGGTGAAGAGATCTGTAAAATAGACATTTAAGTTTACTTGGTTTGCTTCTTCATTATCAGAATACATAGCTGAAAATTTCTTTATTGATGTTTGTTGCCTACAAAAGAAAAAAAAGATAATCATAAGAATTAAAATAAGAATCAATGACAATGAACTTTTGATATCCCTACAAAAATTATATGTCAGACTTTATTAGTATGCTTTCCAAAGCGCAATTACTATTCTACTGATAATCAAAGTACGGAGAGACTACAAATGCAATTAAGACAATATCACCTTTATAAAAATTAAGTATATTTACCCTTTAATGTCAATATCCCAAAAATACGCATAGCTCTGAAAGTTTGGACATAAAGTAATATTACATTTTTTTATTTCTTACATTTCAAAATTGCAATGTATTCTTTTTACATCTGCTTCGTAAAAGGAATATATTGCAGGTGCAAAACAACAACAATAAATGCAGGTTAAAAACAGTGTCCCAGTCACAATGACCCTATACATCTGTCAATTCTTTCAGCAGAGATGTATGTGAAACCAGAGCTGGGCCAGACCGGTTGCATAGACGCATGTGCGCATAGACGTATATGCAGAAGCGGACAGTCGGGCAGAGAGGGGTCAAAACTGCCCATGTGCCATTTGCTATGCTCTGCGACACTGAGCTACAATTGCATGGATAGAAATTTGTACAGTTCAAGGTGAACAGGAATATGTAAGCACAAAGTTTTTTTAAATTCTACTTTTTTTACAGAACGTTCACATTTTAACTTTTTTACTGCTGGCTCTTTTGGCTAGTTGTGACACTGCCAGGACCACCCCCTGGTGGAGCCATGGCCTTGGTAGAGGGCAGAAGCCTGGGCTCTCCTGCAGCGCCAGCTGAAGCCCTTTTGTGGAAGTCCCCTGGGGGGCTAGGTGGCCTTGGGTGTCCAGGAGCAAGTTCCAGGAGTGAGTTCCAGGAGCCTGGGCAGGGCACATAGCTTTCTCCCCTGTCCTTAGCTGATGCCCTTTCCTGGAAGTCTCCCGGGGGGGGGGGCAAGGAGCCGCATGTGTCCAGCCGCGAGTGCAAAGTTCTTTTATAGGGAAATCGGCTTTCCCCCCTTTCCCCAGCTGAGGAAGTTCCGCTGGGGTTGAGGAGCCATTTGTGTCCAGGTACGGGTGCAAGGTTCCTGGGTAAAGAAAGCAGCTATTACCCCTGTCCCCAGCTGATGCCCTTTTGTGGAAGTCTCCCAGGGGGCAAGGAGCCATGTGTGTCCAGGTGCGAGTGCAGGGTTTCTGGGTAGGGTAAGTTTCTTTCCCCTGTCCCCAGCTGATGCCCTTTCCTGGAAGTCCCCTAGGGGGCAAGGAGCCAAATGTATCCAGCTGCAAGTGCAAGGTTCCTGAGTAGGGAAAGCGGCTTACCCTCCCTATCCCCAGCTGATGCCCTTTTGTGGAAGTTTCCTGCGGGACGAGGAGTCGCGTGTGTCCAGCCGTGAGTGCAAGGTTTCTAGGTAGAGAAAGCAGCTTACCCCCTGTCCCTAGCTGATGCCCTTTCCTGGAAGTCCCCCAGGGGGCAAGAAGCCAAATGTGTCCAGCCGCAAGTGCAAGGTTCCTGAGTAGGGAAAGCGGCATACCCCTCTGTCCCCAGCTGATGCCCTTTCACGGAAGTCCCCCAGGGGGCGAGAAGCCATTTGTGCCCTGGCGCGAGTGCAAGGTTCCTGGGTAGGGAAAGTGTCTTTCCCCTGTCCCCAGCTGGTGCCCTTTCCTGGAAGTCCCCTAGGGGGCAAGGAGCCGAATGTATCCAGCCACAAGTGCAAGGTTCCTGAGTAGGGAAAGCAGCTTACCCTCCCTATCCCCAGCTGATGAGACGTGTGTGTCCAGCCATGACTGCAAGGTTCCTGGGTAGGAAAAGAAGCTTTTCCCCTTTCCCAAGCTGATGCCCCTTTGTGCTGCGGCCCCTCTTATGGCGCCCCATGCTACGCTTTACAGGCATGTGCGGGCAGGATTGTAGGGAGCAGCCATCCTTGGTCGAGCCAACTTATGCTCTTTTGTGGAAGTCCCCCAGGGGGCGAGCTAGCCACGGGTGCCTGGGCGCCAACAGCAGTGCCTACTTGCATGACACTTTTCGGGCTGGCAGGTAGAAGCATGATGGAAGTCCCTCCCTGGAAGTCGCAATGAGAATGGATTTGCCTCACCAGCCCCAGTTGCAGTTCCAGATGCTCCTTAGAGATTCAAGGCAGGGAAACTTCTATGCCCTCCTGCACAACACTCTAGTGCTACGTTTTTTAGGCATGTGCGGACATAAGGTAGGGAGAGATTGTCTCTTGCAAACTTTGTGCCCAAGGTTGAGTGTAGCTGCTGTGGGAATGGCATAAATGGCTTTGTGACCATATGTCCAAAAATCATGATGTAAGCAGAGCCCCGACCTGGAACACTTCACGGGAGAGTCTTGCTTCCTCCGATAAATTTGGCACTCTGCTCCTGGGTGGGGAGATTCCTTTGCCTGGCTGACCTCCTGGTGGGGCTGCTGTAAGTGGGTATAGTGGCTTCTGTTGACTCACCCTGTAGTGCTGTTGGCCCCTGTCATGTCTGGGACTGGTATCCTGTTCCTGGGTGGGGAGAGCCCCCTGCCTGGCTGACCTCCTGGTGGGACTGCTGTAAATGGGCATAGTGGCCTCAGGCTCTGCTTGACAATGGCTGTGGGCCCTCTCCGGTGATACCCTCTTAGAGAGCTGGTGTGGGGCCCTTTCCTGGCTGGTTGTGTTCTCCCCATATACTCCTGAGGAAGGGGGCTGCCACCATCAGCTGAAGGCAACCTGTTTACTGACTGGTTGTGTTCTCCCCATATCCTGCTGAGGAAGGGGGCTACCACCATCAGCTGAAGGCCAATTGTTTGATACTGCAGAAAATTGAGATCCGAGCAGAAGAGCTGCTATCTGGAAGACTCAGCGGCTGAGTCTTGCTCTCCTGCTTTGCACTGTGAGTGCATCCTTCTGGTGTGGACCTACCCCCTGAGAGGCCGGGGGGGCTGTCCGAAAACCCTATGAGGAAAGCCAAGTTGGTAGGGGCATGGAAAGGAGAGGGCAACCTTCTCCCTTTCTGTTTTGCCCCTATTGCAGGCTGACCTGGATATGTAGCCGGGAGTGGGCAGGCAGAGGTGCATTGTGGCGTTCCCACACCTGACCTGTGGCCTCTGTGAGGTCCTTGGATTGGCCCCACCCGGGGTTGGCCATGGCCCTGGCGGAACACCAAGAAGATGATCAAACTTGACTTGATCTAAAAGGAAGTAAAAGTCGTTACAAGGTGTGGCCCCTTGAACGACCTGAGAGGAAACCCCCAGGTGGTGGCAGGCTGGAGGAAAGAAGGGCCCCTGGGCCCCCTGCCTCTGTCCCAGGCCAGGCCCACCCACAACAGGCCAACCTTGGTACCTAGCCGGGGGTGGCACAGACCCTCCCTCTGAGTGGTTTGAAGACTCCGCCCCGAGAGAAGCTGGAGGGGGAAGGGATGGAGGCCGGCCGCCACCTGGCCGTCGTAGGGAAGGGCTGCAATCTGCGGTCCCCTTTGATCCCCCCCAAGGCCAGACCCTGACCACCCCAGCTGTATGAGTGTCACTTTGGCATCCATCACCACCGGGTCTCCCCCAGAGCAGGCAGCGCGGCTGAGGCTCTCGCAGGAAAGGGCTGTGATCCCTCCTTCCCCCCCCCTCCATTGCCCCTGCTGAGTCTCCCCTGGAGCGGGTATTGTGGCTGGAGCTGTTGTAGGGAAGGGCTCCGATTCCCCCTTCATCACCCCAAGGCCAGACCCTGACCACCCCGGTGGTCTGAGGGTTGCTATGGTGTCCATCGCACCCGCTGGGTCTCCCCCAGAGTGGGCAGCATGGCTGGGGCTGTTGAAGGGAAGGGCTGAGATCCCCTCTTTGTCCCCCCCAAGGCTGGGGCTGTCAAAAGGAAGGGCTGAGGTCCCCTGTTTGTCCCCCCCCGTTGTAGTTAAGGGCTGTGGTCCCCCCTTCATCCCCCCAGGCCAGACCCTGACATCCCGGCGTTCTGAGGGTCACTTAGGCATTCATCACCCCCGCCGGGTCTCCCCCTTAGCAGGCAGTGCAGCTGCGGCCATCGCATGGAAGGGCTGTGGTTTGCGGTCCCCCCTTTGTCTCAGACCCTGACCACCCTTGTGGTCTGAGGGTCGTTCCGGCATCCATTGTCCCTGCTGGGTCTCCCCTGGAGCAGGTGGCGTGGTTGCAACTGCTGAAGGGAAGGGCTGCGGTCCCCCAAGGCCCAACCATGACACCCCAGTACAATGAGGGTCGATCTTGTGTCCATTGCCCCCGCTTGGTCTCCCCCGGAGTGGGCAACATGGCTGGGGCTATCGAAGGGAAGGGCTGAGGTCCCCTATTTGTGCCCCCAAGGCCAGACCAAGTCCACTCCACCAGTATGAGGGTTGCTGTGACATCCATCGCCCCACCAGGTTGCTCCGGGAGTGGGTGGCACAGCTAAGGCCATCGCAGGGAAGGGCTGTGGTCCCCCTTTGTCCCCCAAAGCCAGACCATGACTTGGACCATGACTTGAGCCATGCTTTTGTCGAACACGAAAGAGTCCCTATGCCGGGGCGCATGCGTCTTCCCTCCTCTTCCTTTCCATGGGGGGGGGGAGGAGGTTGAGGAGAGATGTGTCTCCAAGTCTCCAGGAGGCTTGCTGTGTGTCTCTGTCAGGCTTTCAACACTGGTTTCCAGGTGGCTCCTAGAGGACATGGGAGGGGAAAAAAACAAAGATATATAACTAGCCTTAATCCTTGTTGTAGTGAACCCATGTGTGGTACAGCAGCTGCAACTGGTAGTCATAAAATGACAATTTGGCTCCTGGTGCTGTTGTCTTGTAGACAACGTATGAATTGAAAAGGGCCATTGGATCATGTAAATTGCCATTTTTTATACCATGACTTTCTTTTTCGTGTGGCATTACAATAGTTGAATTTGATCCATTTTATCCACGCAACCCATATGTTTGCTGTTCTCTTGGCTACACAGTGGCTTCGATTTAGGGGGCCTACTGATGCTTCTGTGTTGCACAATGATGCTGTCGTTGTGGATGGTAGTAAGCATCAGCACATTTTTTGTTTGCTAGTTCCCAGGGCATGCCTTTTCGGTTACACATGGCTGTGCCGCAGGCTGGTGTGCCACAAGAGTGGAGGGCTCTAAACAAGGCTATACTAGTATAAAAGTTATCCATGTATAAGTGGTAACCTTGGCCCAGCAGTGGGTGATGAGCTCCCAGACAATTTTGCCACTTGCAGTCAATCCAAGTGGACAACCTGATGGGTCTAAACTGGAGTCCTAAATGAAAAAACCTCAGGTGTACCCAGTGCTGTTTTCACAAAATTTTTAGAACTTGATCCCATAGCAAGAACGCTTACCTGGGATGTACTGGCTAAATTTTAGGCCTCTGTTACAAATAAATGGAAGAAATCGAAAGGTCGAAGTTAGCCATATCGACCTTAACTCCAGGGACTCCAGTGAAAGGTGGGACTTGGGGGAAATCTGCCCAGCTCAGCCTGACAGGCAGAGTTTGAGATGCTCCTGTGGATCTGGAGAAGGTGCTTACAGAATTCCTGGTGGAATATTTATGTTGGGCTAGAATCCCATTGGATTGGTCTGGGTAAGTGACAGGACCCCACACTTCGCTGCCATAAAGGAGGATTGGAGTGATGAAACTGTCGAAGATTCTAAGCAAGACTCTCACCGGTGGTTTAAGGTGGTACAGGTGTCTTCTGATGGCATAGAAGGTCCTGCATGCCTTGTCTTTTAGGGCAGCTATTGCTGGTTTAAAGCTTCCTGATTGACTGATTTCTAGGCCAAGATAGGTATAGCTGTCAGTGCTATTCAGTGTGCAGTTGTTTAGTATGAAGGAGGGATTTTTGCTTTGTTTACTCTTCTTTTGGAAAACCATGACCTTTGTTTTGCTTGGGTTAATGGGCAGTGCCCATTTTGTGCTGTATTTCTCCAGTACTGCCAGGCTGGCTTGCAGGCCACTCTGTGTTGGTGACAGGAGAAGGAGATCATCAGCATACAGCAGGAACTTCACTTCGCTGTCATGTAATTTCAATCCTGGTGCTGAGGAGGAATCTAATGCCGCTGCCAGTTCATTAATGTAGAAGTTAAATAGAGTTGGAACCACTCGCTTCTCTTCCTGTTGATCTTCATGCTGTATTGGTTCTCAGTATATGAGCTCTTTATGACATCAAATGTCTTCCCTATCCCACTCTCCAGAAGTCTCAGGAATAGACCTGGGTGCCACACTGAGTCGAAAGCCTTTTTAAAATCTACAAAAC
Organism: Xenopus laevis; assembly: GCF_017654675.1. NCBI lineage: Eukaryota > Metazoa > Chordata > Amphibia > Anura > Pipidae > Xenopus > Xenopus laevis. The sequence goes on along the minus strand of NC_054373.1, from coordinate 74,221,872 downwards.
AGGCAAATATTTTTCCATGTTTTGTATTGTGGACATGATCCCTGATGAGGCTGTGCCAACACTAAGGACAATGTTAAAGAGTTTTGTTATTGCAGCATGTGTTTCTGGGAGCTGTATTTAATCATCTCCGGCAGGATTCCATCTGTACCGGCGGCTTTTTTTTTTTTGTAGGTCTTTTATTTTCTCTGCTAGTTCTTGGGGTGTTATTGGTGTATCTAGAGGGGTTTGGAAATCCTTTATTTTTGCTTCCAGAAGATGAAGCTTTGTCTTTATCTGCTTTTGTTCCAGGGTTTGCTCAACTGGGGGAATTTCTTTGTACAGATCTTTGAAATAATTTAGCCAGATGTTGCCATTTTGTATATGGAGGGAATTTTTATTGGGTAGGGTCCAAATGTTTTTCCAGATCTCACAGAATGAGTTTTTTTGCAGGACATCCTCCAATTGTTGGAGATTGTTTGAGATGTGATTTTGCTTTTTCTTTCTAAGGATCTGTTTGTATTGGTATTGAATGTTGTTATGGGCTGCCTTCTCTGGGTTGCCTGGCTCTCTATGTTTTTGGTTACAGGCTTTCCTTAGGCAGTTCATTATTGCTTTGCACTCGCTGTCAAACCATTTATTGGTTTTTTTTATTGGCTTGTTTCTTGCAGCTGGTCCTTTTAAGCTGAGATAATTCTGCTACGAAGTATAGTATTTTGTTGAGGTCCTTTGCTGCTTTGTTCTCCCCTTGTGGGGTTCTATCATATGGGTTGTTTTGGAAGCTTTCAAGTAGTTCTTTGACATCAGATCTTTTGGTGACCTCCCTGTACTTCATGGGTGTTGGGTCCATTTAAAGGGAGAGGGAAGGTTGTAGAGGCTGTACTGGTGGGATTGTGCGGGCGGTTTGTTGCTAGATTTAATATATAAAAGTATTTGATTATGGTCTGACAGGTGGGTTTCTGGAGTCACAGTGAAGGCGCTGATGTTTGCAGGGTCCATATCTGTAATAGCATAGTCCACTACACTGGAGTGTATATCGCCCTAGTGAGTCTCCTTTGGTGCGGCCATAAGAATAGAAAGTCTAAGGCTTCTGCACAGGTTTAACAGTTTTCTCCCCATTTTGTTCACTGTGCTGTCATAACTGTTTCTTAGCAGCATTGTGCAGAACCCAGTATGTAAGTATACCCCTCAGGGGTCAGGTAGTCTTTCTCTCTGCCTGTTCTGGCATTGAGGTCTCCATATATGATCACTCGGCCCAGGAACTCGAAGTGTGCAACACATAACTATCTGGGCTGAAATCCGGGAACTCCGGTGGGGGGATGTATGCTGCATATAGGTATTTGTCCGACTGAAAGGTTAGTAATGTTCTGCTTATTTTTTTTCCAGATATGACTGCCTCTCTTTATTCTGCTAATATGTTTTTGCAGCTCCTCCTTGTACCAGACTAATACCCCTCCTGAACAGCGGCCCTGTTTGGTGGTTTTATTCTTCATGGCAGGAACCAAAAACTCCCTGTAGCCAGTGGGTATCAAGGATTCATCCTCTGCCCGGGCCCATGTTTCCAGGAGGATCTGTATATCAATACCATACAGTCTCTGTTTAAAGTCTGGATCATTACTTTTGATCCAAAGGCTGAAGCTTTCAGACCCTGGATGTTCCAGCTACTAGTTATGCGTGAATTCATTATATATCCATGTATACCTTGTAATGAGTTAAATTTTTATGGGTAAAAACTTTAATCACATAAATTTGTTGCCTAATGTGCTGAGGAGGTGTCCTCTGTGTCCAGTTTTTGGGAGGTGGTTTTCCATACTCATGCCATCTCTGTGATCCCCTTTTGGATAGGTACTGCTTCTGTTTCGGGTTGTCATTGATAAGGTTTGAGGTCTTCTTACTATATTTGTTGGTACTGTGTTAGGGTTGATATGGTTTGTGTCAGGCTTGTGAGGTTTATTCAGTACAATATCCTTTATTTCTTTTGCTAGAAGGCTCACTCCTGTTTTGTTTAGGTGTTTCTCATCATACAGGTATTGGGGAGTTTTGTGCCAGCTGTGTGTTTGGTATGGAGCTGATTCTGTCTACCAGTTCTGCATTGAAATTTTGTATAATGTGATGGGGTATATCCCTCTTTGGGAGTAGGGAAGACAGTTTTATCATGGAGCGGGGGAATTGTTTCTGTGCAGTCTCTTTGAGTTGGAATAGTTTGCCTACAATGTCTTCTTCTTTATTGTTGATATTGTTTGTGCCTGTGTATAGTACAATGTGTGTGGGCTCAGAAAAAATGTACCCCTCTGTGCAGATCTGGCCTTGGGAGTTCACGGCAGCCATCTTCTTTTTTCGGTCTTCTTCGGAATCAGACTGGCAAATTAAAATGTTCATAACTTTCAGTGCATGCGCGTGTGCTGAAAATCACAAAAAAAATTCGGAAATTTTCATTATTTTCGGCGCATGCACAGTTCTTCGGGACCGGAAACTTACTACAACTGCACATGTGCCAAAACTTCCGAAGAAGACTGAAAAAAGAAGATGGCGCCCGTGAACTCCAGAGGCCTGAATCTGCATGGAGGGGTAAGTAAAACATTAGGGGCATTTGCCCAGGGGGGCAGGTAGGCTGGCAGGGAGGAGGGAAGGGATCTACCCAAGGTAGAGGGGTAGGGGTTTTTTCAATTTCGGGATTGGTTCTCCTTTAAGTGAGAAAGGCAGCTCTTTATGCACATAGGTTTTTGCAGTTTTACCCCAATATATGAGTGGATGTGTACAAGCGTGTTTACATGTGGGCTGCTTTAAATTTTTTTGCTCGGGCTGCTTTTTACCCCCACTCCGGCCCTGGCTAGAGGCCTCTGTGGCCTTGCTAAGCTTTTTGACCATCCCGTTTCCCCCCCCGAAGTAGTCCTGCAAAGCTTCACATGGCTTCTGGTCCCCATTGGCGGCAAGGGTGTCAGTCAGGTTTTAGACCCGGAGGTGATGTGTACCGGAATGAAAAGCGGCTTGTAACCTGCACCACCTCAAGGTTACAGCCTAGCTCCTGGTCCCCATTGGCTGTAAGGGTGTCAGTCAGGTTCCAAACCCGGATGTGACGTGGATCGTAACATATACCACTGAGGGCGGTGGAGCATTTTTGACGTGATCGTAAATTTTACGATCTATTGCATGGCAATGGTTATAAAAGAAAAAAAAATTATGATATATGTTAAATAATGGAAAAAAAAAAGTTCATGAAGTTCATGAACTGAATAACTGCAGTTTGTAAGACCCTTCTTGGTATACTCAAAATGCTAAATTACAGTTACCTTGGACACAAACTGGAAGATCTGGTGACCATTCAAAATATCCACTACATTTACTGCTTTCATTTCCATACATTCCAAAACCTGGTCTGCACTTTACACGGACTGTGTCGCCCAAAAAGAAGGAAAAATTCAGTTTTGGATTATAAGCATCTCCATTTCTTAGAACAATCAGCCCATTTTTTATTTCTGGATAACTGCACCCAAGTCCTACAATAAAAAAGAACAATTTGATAACAGTGTCAGAAAACTATCACCCAGCACTATTTTATTGCTGTAATCCTCATTATTGTTTTGTAATATTCCTTTACTGTATAAATATGCACATGCGGCATATGCAAGTATTATACAATATGTTTAAGGGCTGGAACAAGGTGTAGGAAGAATCTAGTGTCTGTCTAGGGTACAATGCCATGGGGGGAGCAAATTGAAGGTCTTTAAGTTACTTACTGGCAAGGGGGTGAGCAGAGGGCTTGCGGGATGGCAGTGTGTTGTGAATTGGTTGTAGCAGAACTTGGCCTGGTGCTGAGACATTGCACATATATAATATAATATTGTGTGCTGCAACTTCTGCATGATTTGTCAATGCATATTCAAATGAAAATCTGTGTTTGGTAAATTGGGAGCAAATTGCAGAGCAGGTTTTTCTTACTTAATTTGTAAGTGAATGTAGTCACTACTGATGCATGGCTTCTATTAACATATTTTGTATGAGTCAATTTAGTAAGTAGATGTAACCTGCCATTGCAACCTTGAAGTACCATTTCCTCAAGGCAATTTTTTACTTGCATGGCTCGCCTGTGTCAGCGTACCCTCTACTTTGCATTTGTACGCAATTCAGCGATTGAAAAGGCATATTTATAACAACACCTTTGACATAGCAGCCAAATGTGAACAATTTTGCATTGACTGCACTGCTTTTTATCTGCAGTTTCATTTGTAAGTAAGGTGGAATTATTCAGTATAAAAATAAAAACTGGGTAAACAGGCTGTGCAAAATAAAAAAAAAACGTTTTCAATATTGTTAGTTAGCCAAAAATTCAATGTATAAAGGCTGGAGTGACTAGATGTCTAACATAAATGCTACTTTCTGCTTTGCAGCTCTCTTGGTTTCCCCTGATTGGTTACCAGGCAGTAACCAATCAGTGACTTGAGGAGGGGGGTAATAACTGTTAATTTTGAATCTGAGCTGAATGCTGAGGATCAATTGCAAACTCACGGAACATTTATGTCCCATGTGCTGACTAACTCAGAGTTAGAAAGCTGAAAAGCAGTAGTGTTCTGTTCTTTTATGTTAGACATCCAGTCACTCCAGCCTTTATAGATAAAATATTTGGCTAACTAACTATATATAGAAACATCTTTTATTTTGCACAGCCTATCTATGTATGAAGTTTTTATTTTTGCACCGAACTGAACGACAAAAGAAAATATAAATTATATTTTGAACTGGGGATTTCTGAATTTACCTTAGCATTTTAGATGATATAAAATGTGTTCCATTTCAGCAAGCAGCATTTAAATGTTAAACTATGCCAAAGGAAATGGACGGCACTCCACTTGAAGAGGAAAAAGGTACTTTATTACAAGCTAAAAATAGGGATCAAAGGCCCTACGCGTTTCGGGATACAATCCCTTAATCATAGGCATACATCACAACCACCATAGACACTTTTTATACCTAATGGCATTGTGACCCCTGCTGGTTACACATAGTATAACTGTTAAAATAATTGATTTTTAGTTTTTAATTTTTAATTTTTAGTAATAAAACCAACATTCAAAGGTAACAACCTTAATTAGTGCTTTTTTTAAAAAATATATACAACATACTGGTAGTTAAAAATAGGTCCCTAAACCCATATCGCACTGTGTGTGAACTCATTAACCTGATCGTTTGTAAATAATGTAAATATGGATCTGTACCCAAATAGAAAGTGTCAATCTTAAAAGCTCTTTTAATAAGTATATATGTGTATTTCTCAAATCAATTGTAGAGAGTCTGCCATCAAAAATCTCAAAATCCACATAATCAAATAGATTAACACTAATCCAAATTTATTCAAAAAGCTGTGGGGTGGGTATTAAATTGTCAATATAAGTAGGATATATCATGTCTCGTATTTAGTCCCTTGGGTATTCTGGTTTCCAATTTTAGGATCCAGAATGCCTCTCTTAGATCCAGAGCGCGTGTCTGGTTCCCACCCCTAAGAGGTGTCCTAACTTGTTCTATGATTTTGACCGACAAGTCACTTACTCCTTTTTTAGAACAAAAGGCAAAATGTTTGCCAATTGGGGACGTCTCGTCTTGTTTGTCAATAGCTCGTATATGTTCCCGTATTCTTTCTTTTAAAGTACGGGTAGTGCGGCCCACATATTGTTTTTCACAGCTTAGACATTCCAAAAGGTACACTACCCCTTTGGTATTGCAATTACCGTAGCCGAAATTGCGATATTCCTTAGCTGTCACATTTGATTTAAAAGTAGAACCCGTGGAGATAACCCTACACGTTTTACAAGTGGTTGCTCCACACCTGTAACTGCCTTTTATTGTTAGCCAATTTTCACTATGTCTATTTTGGACCGAGGTTATTAAGCTCGGTGCCAACATTTTGCCCAAAGTTGGTGCCCTTTTTGGTACACATTTCAAATCCGTATTGGACAAAATCTCAAATAGTCTCGTATCATTATGCAACACTGGAAGGTGTTTCCTAATTATGTTACAGATCCTTCCATATTCCTCACTGAATTCAGTAATGAAATAAATTTTGTCCCTTCCATTTGTTTTGTCTGAGTCTTCGTTATTGATTAGGGTATTCTGTATGTTAGACCTATCCATAGTGGAATACCTGCTTGCTTTTTCGCAGGATTGTTTTATCATATCTCTCGTATATCCTCGCCTGTGTAGTCTGTGTCCCAAATGTCTGGCTTGTTCCTCAAAAACATGGTCCTGACTGCAGTTCCTCCTATATCTAACAAACTGACTATATGGTATCCCCCGAACGATATGTCTGGGGTGACAGCTGTTAGCTCTCAAAATTGTGTTGCCGACGTGGGCTTTCTATATACAGTGGATTCAATTTTACCACTACATGTGTCTCCCCTTAGTGTGAGATCTAAAAAATTGATCTCTAATTTGTTAAATTCAAGTGTGAAATGTAAATTATATTGATTATCCTCTAGATATGTGTGGAAATCCCTGATTAATTCCTCAGGGCCATCCCAAATAAATAGGAGGTCGTCTATATAGCGACCATACCATACAATGTGCTCACGAAAGGGGTTTTCACATCCATAGACGCGGGACCGCTCCCACCAAGCCATGAATAGATTGGCATAGGTGGGGGCAAAGGAAGCACCCATGGCGGTCCCGCGTCTCTGGAGGTAAAACCCCCCATCGAAATAGAAAAAATTGTGCGTAAGTAAAAACTCCAAAACCAAAAGTGTGTAATGAATTAAATCATTGGTGTAAATGTGTGTATTGTTGAGAACATCTGCAATAGCTAACAGGCCCAAATCATGTGAAATAATAGTGTATAGTGACTTGGCGTCCATAGATAGCCACGTATAGGTGTTACCCCATTTTAAAGTGGACAGTCTTTCTAGTAGGTGTCCGGAATCCCTAATGTAGGAGTCCAATTGTGGGACCAATGGTTTTAGACAAGTGTCCACCCAAACTGACAATCCCTCATTAACTGACCCTATACTGGCCACTATTGGCCTTCCTTCTGGGGACGTAATCGATTTATGTATCTTGGGGAGGTGGTGGAAAATCGGGACCACCGGATTCGTTCTGACTAAATAGTCAGTGTCCCGAGAGTCCACCACCCCTAACGAAACTCCATAGGAGACCAGACCCCTAACCAGCTCTGCATATTCTTTTTGTGGATTAGAGGGAAGGGGACTAGGGGGGCATTTAAATGTTACCCTCAACCAGGGCTGGATTTACATAGCGGACACTCCTAGGACCACTGCTGTTTGCCGCCCTCCCTCCCTTTTATTCTGGCAAATTTTTGTCATTGGGACCGGAGCAATGGATAGTGGCACATGGGAAATTTAAAAAATGATCATATCTCCTGTTCATCCTCAGTGTTTCTGAAACAAATGTGAGTGAGGTTGAGCATCATGAAGCCCCCCTAAAATCCTGCCGCCCTAGGCCCGGACCTTGGTGGCCTTTCCATAAATCCGGGCCTGCCCTCAACTTGTTTATTAAGTTCCCCAAAAATTATAGGCACAACAGACAAAGAAAAGTTTAACACACTGGGGGTGTAAATAAAAATGTTTTAGTTCTAAAGTGCAGTGTATAAAGTTCGATTTCTAAGCAATTTGCTATTGGAAATACTACAAATATGGTCTTACAACACCTAGGTCCTTATCTATAAAAATTCGGGTTTGTGAAGTTTTTCTGTAGATTTTTTCAACCTTTACTAAAACTCACATTAAAAAGAACATGAATGCCTCCTTATCTATTAAAAAAACTAATATAAAAAGTGTGAACTATTACTTCATAAGCCTACACTACCTTTAATTCTATACTCAGACATAAAATCATGTGCCTGGTTGGATCACTCAATGGTGACCCCCCGCTTATCTGGCATAGTTAACAAACCAACAGAATTTAGATGGAGATTAGATGACTCTCTCCTAACTCACCCCGCTACCTATGATGTGCTTTGCAAAGAACTTGACAATTACTTTAGCTCTAATAATACCCCAGATGTAAGCAATTCCACATTATGCGCAGCACATAAGGCTTATATAAGGGAAATCTTCATACAACTTAAAACTAATATAAAGCAAACTCTAATAATAACCCCATTAAGCGTCAAATTGAAACTTTGAGAACAGAAATAAATTTGTTGTTGACAGAAAAAGAAATCCAGAAAATGCAATGGGTGAAACAGAAATACTTTCAGAAAGTGAATAAAGCGGACACTATACTAGCAAAACACCTTAATAATAAGTACATACAATCTCCCTTTACACAAATTAGAACGACATCAGGCAAATCTGACCCGTATAGAAGGAATTAGATATTCCTTGATACCTTAAACTTACCACGTCTCTCCCCACAACAAAAAACATTGATGTCGGAGCCAATAGATGTGGAAGGGATTAAACAGGCCATTCAACACCTTAAATTGAACAAATCGCCTGGACCAGACAGTCTAGCAAGCAAATATTACAAAATGTTTGCCCCTAAATACAAAAACGTCTCCAAGCTATGTTTAAAGACATAATGCAAGGAACCGGTAAATGCGACCCAGAAACCCTATCAGCGCAAATTGCAGTAATACCCAAACCGGATAAAAACACATCTGATTGCAAACATTTTCGACCAATTTCTATACTAAACATAGATGCGAAGTTGTTAGCAAAAATTCTAGTCTCCAGGTTAAATAAGTTTCTCCACATTTTAATCCACAAGGACCAATCTGGATTTATACCGGGTTGGCAAGTATCCAACAACATTCGTAGAGCTCTTAACTTGATTAGTCATGCTAAATCTCACAACATTCCCTCCATGCTTCTGTCTATAGACTTGGAGAAAGCGTTTGTCATCATCTCAATATTTATTCACCACTCTTAGTAAATTTGGTTTCCCCCTCCATTTCTTAAGGCCATCGCAGCCCTGTATGACTCCCCGAAGGCTTGGGTTCAGTATATGGGGTTCACTTCACCAAGATTTTCAATAGGCCGTGGCACACAGCAGGGGTGTCCTTTGTCCCCCCTGCTGTTTGCCATAGCTATTAGGAGCCACAATAAGATCTCGGGCATTAAGATAGGTCAAACTGACTACCGGTGCATGTTACATGCTGATGATATCTTAATGACAATCTCACATCCTATGACCTACATGCCGTACTTGTACAACACTCTAGGTGAATTTGCCTCCTTATCAGGCTTAAATTCTAACCCCACCAAGACGGAAGCATTAAATCTGACCTTACCTTATAATGTAGTAAAACTACTTAACATTAACTTTCAATTTAAATGGCAACTGAAAAGTATAAAATAACTAGGAGTGAATATCTATAAGGATTACGGTGCCCTTGCCATGGGTAACTATAAACACATCGCACAAAAAATCTTAGGTATGATCTCTACTTGGTCTAAAATGCGTTTATCCTGGCTAGGCAGAGTAAATGCTCTTAAAATGTCTGCCTTTCCACATTTGTTTTATTTGTTTATAACTCTCCCTGTTAACCCTCCTGTAGGCATGTTAAAACATTTGCAAAAAGTTTTTAATAAATTTGTGTGGGACAACAAGAGAGCCAGACTTAGCTTTTCCATTGCAGCTAGGAGTAGACCAAAGGGGGGCTTGGGTATTCCCAACCTTCATTATTACTATATAGCAGCCCAGCTAAGTCAGCTGACAGCATTGCAGGGGGAAGAGGATGCACCTTTATGGTCCACAATAGAGCAGGATGTCATGGCTACAAAATTTGTGCGGAACATTTTATGGACTAAATGCTCATTACCACTAGGACAAATCATAACACACTCTCTTGAGATATGGCGGAGATTTGGTCCTAAATTTAAATTTGTATCACCACATAAGCCAGCTTCAAGTTTGCTTTTTAACCCAAACTTTATTCCTGGTCTCTCTCAAGGGAGTTTCTCATGGTGAGAATGGAACAAGATACAGTATATTCCCTTACAAAACAGACATCCTTATTCTCAGAACAGCCACTTAAGGATCAATACAACATTCCTGATCAAGAATTGTATCGATATTTGCAAATACGCCACTATATTAAATCAATATGGGTTGAGAAAACTTTCCCTCGCCCTACTTCTTTTGAATTGATGTGCCTCCGAATTCTCCCCCAAAAAAAGTCAATTTCAATTCTATATGACCATATGGTCCACCAAGAGGATATAAAGAAACTGCAGTTTGTTCAAAAATGGGAACGGACTGCTATGACAGCGACACATGGAGGGACATACTTTCATCAAATTCCATTCATTGCTCTATCAATATCTCCATACAGGAAACATCACAGAAAGTGCTACACCAATGGTATCTGGTCCCTGCCACCTTAGCAAAATGGTACCCTTCATCCTCATCATGTTGCTTCAGGAACTGTGGTCAAACTGGCTCCTTTTTACATATTTGGTGGGAGTGCCCAAAAGCTGTTAGATTTTGTATACGGGTTTATACCCTGATCACGAACGTCACAGGCCTCTCATTGAGGAAAAACCGGCAGAAGCATTACTCAACAAACATATGACTGGAGGAAATAAATATACAAGGATACTGATCACGCATATGCTGTTAGCTGCGAAACAAGTAATCTCCATGGTATGGAAAACGCAGACTCTGGATATTCAATTAGTGAAAACTAAAGTGGACACCGTCCTTATCTTAGAAAATCTTACCAGCTGTCGCACAGGGAAACAAAAGCTATTCAATAAATTTGGAATGCTTGGATGGTTTACAGGAGCATACAAAATGCTTAATTCTGGCAGCCCTACTGGTTATATTACCTGGTTGTTACGGACTATTATCTAGTCTTTGCCATGAAGCTAACTTCATAGCTAGCAGTGTAAGAATTGTTGACATCCCTATGGACATTTTTATTGCTACATACAATCATTTTTTCTTCTTCTCTTTTCTATTTTCTGCTTTTCTTTCTTGTTTTTTCTTAAAACTGTATGAACAGTCATTGGATTTGACCAAAAGTTTTATTATATTGAGGATCACAGGGACTTCCCAAGAGGTCAATGTGAGAATTGTTTAATGCCCAAGCGGGCTGGGACATGTCCAGCTTCCGCCTATTCCTGTAAAAGCAATGTTTATTCATTATCTTTTTCATGAAAATAAAAGATTAAAATAAAAAAAAGTGTGAATATGACAACGAAAACCTCAAAATCCTCAGAATTTGTGATTACAAGAGAAAAAATCACAAAACCTCTAAAACTCAAAGTAAATAAAATTGTACAATTTGAAAAGGACAGCTCCCATTCATTTCTACATGACCTCACCAGCTTATAGATGCTGTAGTGTAAGGTATGGTTTCCCAGAACCCATCAGCTCAATGTATCCTCATGGCGCACAGAAAATAAAAGGTCACCTCGTGCGTGCATCAAGCCTGGAAGCTATGTTCATTGGTGCACAGAAGAGGAGGTGATGGCTGTGCGGAGGGAATCCCTGCTGCCCAACTAGACCACCAGGTATTCTAACATGTCATTTTGTATAGAGTTTTTGTGCTTTGAAAAATGGTATTAAAGAAGAAGAGATCGACTTTCGGTCCATAATGATATAGGACATTGAGAAAAGAAAATAAGAAAAGGTTGCAGTAGGTGGTAAACCAGAAATTTTACCTTTTTTTACATCTACCATAATGTTTACTTTGCATGCTTCTTATAATTTTGCCATCAAGTATTTGCCCAATGATTTTACATTACCCATCTGATTGTGACTGCCTATGAGGGGGTTGGCATATTAGTGCAGCAGGAGTCCTTTAGCATTACAAACTTGACTGACAAACTGACAGGCTGAGATGGGATAGTCAAGTTGGCAAAACAGTCAGGTTTGGGAACTTCAACTAACAATTATTTACAAAAACAAACCTCTCATCAGCATGACCTATAGGTAACTTTTAATGTACATTCATATTTCAAAGAGTAGTTTTTTAGTCAGTATCACTAAGAGTTTTTGTGCTTTTTGAACTTGATAAATATTGAAATTTTCGTGGTTTGGAATAATTATTCTATTATAAAATGTTTAGAGCTAAAAAGTTGGATTTGGGGGAAAAGATATGAACATTCAGCCCCTTAGTGAGTATGGACTGGTAATCCTATTCAGTAATTTAACAAATTGGGGGGTCCCTAACATATATGCACCCCCCAATGTATTAACTTTTCCTTGTCCTATAATTTGAATTGTCTTTTTAAGATGTGAAAATTCAGCAGCAACACTAAACTATAACAGTCAAACTAAAAATTAAGCCTTCCCTGAAAACCAGCAATGCATTTAAATGCATTAGTTGTCAATGGGGGACTTAACCAAGTCCAAAAGGTATGTGATCCTTTATCCAGAAACCTGTTATCCAAAAAGCTCTGAATTACAGCAAGGCTATCTGCCATAAAGGCATTTTCAAATTATTTCCTTTTTCTTTGTGATAGTAAAACAGTACATTACACTTGATCCTAAATAAGCAGCATGAATCCTTATTGGTGGTAAAACAATCCTATTGGTTTATATTTAGAGGGTCATTTACTAAAATCTGAATTCTCATTATTTTAATTAAAAAACCACAACCAAACTCCCATACCCGATTTGACCTTATTTATTATTTCAAAAGCTCAAATTAATCACTTTGGGGAAAAACCCCAAAAAATCCGGGCTGTCTGAGTTAAACCTGGACAAATGACATAACTCTATTACATAAGTAACCTATTGGTATGAATAATATAAATCAATGACAACCAACTTAGCACAAAGTCACTGTACATTTAAATGAACCATGGAGTTCACTTACTGTGCTCACAGATAGGAATTCTAGGATGCCACTTCATATCAGATCCACAAAATATAGAGTTTTTTCCTTTTAAATGGTGTTTGTAATCACATTTCACTTTTATAACATCACCAACATTATAACCCTTTTCAACTCCATTTATTAAGTAAACTGGTGTCCCATTTTTTATTTGTCCATGAAAAACTTTAGGTTCAGTGCAGAAATGTTCTAAAAACAGAAAAGGTAAAAAAAGAAAAAACAGAAAAATCATTACTACTAAATTCTCAGTTTTGTTTCTGAATGCCTACAGGCATTGATTGCCTCAACTGCATTGCCTAATGCCTTCAGCAGAACAAGTGTTCTTTTTAATAAAAATGGTGTAAGACAGAAGTATGGTGAGTTACTAAGAAAAGCAGCACCTGCTTCCAAATGGCTATATTTAAAAAAAAAAAGGTAAAATGTTAGACTCACTTGGATGGCACACTGAAATGCTTGGATACCAATGTAAATCTGATCCACAGGTTAAAATGTGATGTCTGTTTAATCCAAAATCAAAGTCACATTCTATTTTAACCTTTTGTCCCACACTATATCCTTCAGAAGTTACAGTTAAGATGTTTTCTGGCTTCTTTATGATGCCATGAGGCACTACAGGCTCTGGACAGGCTTCTCCTAGAAAGGACAGAATCAAAAAGTAATTTATGTTGTGTTTGTTTAGATGTTTTCCAGCATAGCTTTGTTATCACCTTAATTAGCACTAGTTCGATACTTCTATTTCCATTCATATCCAAGAAATGTTTCTATAAGAGTCTGTAACAAAGTCCCTTGTACCTGTAACACCTCCACCAGGTTTAGCTCCACCAATGTTAAAGCAAGCCTACAAAATGGTTGGTAGGTGTAGTAAAGAGTTCTTCTATATAGTATAAAGGAAAAAGAGGCAAGAGAAAAGGAGAGAGGGAAAATCATAATGATTTTCACTCTTTAATGTAAAAGAGAGTTTCATATCAGTGTTTGTATATATAAAGTGTATCTATATGTGTGTTAGCATTTGGATTCCAAAAGTCCAAAGTGTGACCTTTTTTGTCATCATTTGTATATATAAAGTGTATCTATATGTGTGTTAGTATTTGTTTTCCAGAAGTCCAAATTATGACTTTTTTTTTGTAATTTTTTACATTATAAAAAAAAAAACATGAATATTAAGGGAAAGGGCACACACTGCATTTCAAACACTTTTCTGTGTCTGCGGTTTTTCATGTTGATTACATCTAATCCACTTCTCTCCGCCTTATTAAAAAACGCAGACAGAAAGAAGCATTTGAAATGCAGTGTGTGCCCTTGCTGTAAGGCTACAGCCACACAGAAGTCGAGCAGAGATCAGGTAAATGCAGGCCAAGATTCAGCCCCTGAATTGTGATCAGCCTACCACTGTGCCTGCAGTTTGATCCATTGCGTTAGCCAAGGTGCCCTTTGTGCGCAGGTTAGAATAAAAGCTAAATTTTGTGTTTTCAGGCACACAGAATAGATTTCTGTGCCAAAATGCATTCTTGTTTTAGCTTAATATCTTTAATGAACCGATAAAAACTGACATGCCCTGTATTTAAAATACCCTTCCATGGATAGTAATGGCAGTCTTGATGATCCTGCAGCTGTGGTCATGCAATTATTGCTTGAAAATGCCCACTGTCAAAGCCTTTTTCAAACAGGGCCAGATTTCACCCCACATGCGCATTGTTTTGGTAGCGGAGCACTAAGTATACAGACCTAGCTATACAATCACATATATAAAATATACATACCAATATATATCCTAACTAACTAACTGTAAATCTTGAGATCACAATAGCCTTGGCTATTCTGCTTAATGAAGAAGTCATCAAAGCTACTCGTAAAGGCATTAATAAAATCTACCATCGCAACATCCGCAGCAGGGAATCACTGCCCTCAATGTGATGAACCACCTTCGCTGCTTCAAATAAAAGTTAAATTTGTCAAGTTTTTCTGCAATAAAAAAGTTGTTACTGTTAGGATAAGGTTACATGTTGCATTTTGTGAACCACGTGATTTCTAGCTTGTGGATTGTAATATATATGGAAAATACCCTTCCACGGATAGTAATGGCAGTCCTGATGATCCTGCAACTGTAGATCATGCAATTATTGCTTGAAAATGCCCACGATTGCATTTTTGAGAGATAATTGTCTAATCGACAATTGCACCAGAATTATAACCATTATTGTTTATGGAAATTTTCCAGTATTCCATTTTTCCTCCTGCCCATGAGCCAGAAATCAAGGGTCGGCAAAACACCACTGTGTGCCATTACCTTTATGGCTGAACCATAATGGATAAGGCATTGTAGTGCATATCAACACGCAGCATTAAATTATATATATATATTTTTTTATAATCTTTTTTTATTGCTTTTTCAAAACAAAGTACAAAAGAAAAGAGAAAGGTTGGTGGAGAAATAAGTCACAGTAATTAATATTCAGTGTTGTACATATGCATATCCGTACACATGACCAGGTACATAACTGTGCATTACACCTCATACAACATAACATTTACACAATGACAAATCTTACAGGTACAATTTGTCAGGTAGGATCAGCCCCTGGCCGCAAAGCCTCCACCCATCCCGTCCATACCAAGTCAAACTTATGTGGTGTATCTCTTTGGCTGTAGACTAACCGTGCCAGCGTAATATGTTCCTGTAAAAGGTTTTTCCACATCTGTACAGTGGGGGAGTCAGCCGATAACCACTTAAGTGCTATGCATTTGCGTGCGAGGAAGAGCGATTCTCTCAAGGATACTAACACACAGGGGGACTTAGAGAGATACGTATTAACACCTAGCAGGCACACTTTTGGGTTCACAGGTATATTTATTTCAGTTATATGGGTAAGTTCCTCACAGACTTTCGCCCAAAACTAAGCCAGCTCTGTGCAGCTCCACATCAGGTGAAGAAAATCGGCCCCTGGCAAATGACATTTGGGACAGCAGTCATCTGATCTTATATTTGCCCTGTGCATACCTACAGGTGTGATGAATGCATGATGTAGAATAAGAGTTTGGGAGAATCTACTTCTTACATTAAAGGACACCAGACTGGAAGCCTCCAAAGCTTCCTCCAACTCCTCATCCTCCAGGACACTCATAGCTGATTCCCACCTTCCTCTAAAATTACCCGATATACACTTCTTGTTTTTCATTAACACAGAGTAGAACCATGATAGGGGATGATTTCTGCAGAAGCTAGTGAGATATTCCAACATATTTTCCAGTGGTGATTTAGTTATAACAACTGGGGATAGTGACCATTGAGCCTTAGCGGCTTGTTTAAGATGGTAATATTGTAACCAGGCTGAAACCACCACATCATAATCAGTCTCAAACTGCTCGAGGGTTTTAAAAACACCGTCCACATATAAATCCTCAATAACCTGTACCCCCTGTGTTTGCCAAAATAACTGCAAGTCTGCATGCCGGAAATGGGGGGTCCCCTAATTTTCCCAGAGTGGAGTATTTGGGGAAATTCCCTGGTAATGAATAAGCTTCAGTGCCACCTCCCACGTGTTTTAGTGTTACGTAAAGGGGAATCCAGAGCAGATGACGGAGCAGTGTATTGTAAAGGCGTCCTTAGTTTAGTCGCAGGTT
This sequence comes from Xenopus laevis, assembly GCF_017654675.1. NCBI lineage: Eukaryota > Metazoa > Chordata > Amphibia > Anura > Pipidae > Xenopus > Xenopus laevis. The sequence continues at coordinate 74,205,482 of NC_054373.1, read as the reverse complement.
GAAATGGTGAAAAACCCCAAGCCCTGCTTATCAATGGAAGGGGGCAGTGAAAGTTCTGTATATGTTCTAAAATAATTAGCGGCGGTACCGCCTTACTACCCCAACACTCCCTAAGAACCACATAGGAAGAATCAGTTACATCTAATTTAGACCACGGCAGGAGATGCTGCAATTGTGACGCTAAGTAGTAAGATCTCCAATCTGGAAGGGCCATCCCACCCTGCAGGCTCGGAAGTTGTAAAACTGAGTACGCCAATCTGCTGCGCTTGCCTGCCCACACAAATATTTTAGTATCAGAATCTAGTCGTGTAAATACCTGTTTTGGTATGTAAACTGGGGAATTTACAAATACATACAGAAGCTGCGGCAAAAAGATCATTTTACAAACAGACACTTTTCCCGGTGGCGGTAAGGGGAGGGAACTCCATGCCTTCATTTGACTAGATATTTTAGTAAGTATAGGGTTCAAGTTATCTTGCAAGTAATTACGGTGGTTTTTGGTAAAGGATATTCCTAAATACTGTAGTTGGGTGACCCATTGCAAGGGCTGACCAGGTAATTGATAGCGAGGGGCTTCATGATCCAAAGGAAATATATAAGATTTACCCCAGTTTATAAGCAAACCTGAAAATTTTCTGAACGTTTTGACCACATGGAGGAGGCTATGCCAGAAACAGCAACATATCGTCCACATATAACGCTATCTTTTCCTCAATATCCCCGTATTTACAGCCCACAATATTATCATCCGCCCTTACCATAATGGCTAGCACTTCAATGGCCAGTGCAAACAGGACTGGGGATAAAGGACAGCCCTGTCTGGTACCCCTTTCCAGTGCAATAGATTCAGAGATCGAATTGTTCGTACACACTTTTGCGACAGGGCAAGAATATAACAACTGCACCCAACTAATAAACTTTTCCCCAAAGCCAAACCCCGTCAGTGTTTCCCACAAGTAACCCCATTCAACAGTATCGAACGCTTTAGCGGCGTCAAGAGAAAAAATAACCCTCCTGCCCTGATTTATGTGAGGTAACTGAAGATTTGCAAAATGTCTTCTAACATTCGTAACAGTAGCCCTCCCTGGCATGAACCCCGTTTGGTCTCTATGTACCAACTTAAGAATAACCGTATTTAATCGGGTCGCCAGAATTATTGCTAAAATTTTTATTTCACCATTAAGAAGCGAGATAGGTCTATATGACTCGCAACGTGTGGGGTCCTTCCCTTTCTTGGCAATTAATACTATGAGTGCCTCTGTCATGGAGGGAGGAAGAGTCCCAGCAGATGCCTGATCAAAGCAGTGTTTTAAGCGGGGCACTAACATGTCCTTAAATTGTTTATAGAATTCCATAGGGATTCCGTCTGTCCCCGGGGCCTTACCATTAGGGAATTAACTGATTGCGTCCTCAATTTCCTGCACAGTAATGTCTCCCTCCAAAGAGGTTCTGTCTTCTACACTTAGTGTGGGAAAAGGCACCTGTTTCAAATACTCCTGCAAGTCCCCCTGTGTGTAAGTGACTCTTGTCCTATAAGCCTCAGAGAAGTAGTCCTGAAATGTCTTGTTTATCCCTAACATGTCTGAAATCACTACACCTGCTGCAGATTGGATATTCAGTATCGTGGTAGATGGGGCTATTTCCCTACACATCAACACAAGGAGGTGACCAGTTCTGTCCCCAAATTGGTTAATTTTATGTTTGGAATATAATATACTTTTGTGGGCCTGCTGCACTAAATAATTTTGTTGGTCCTGTGACTTAAGAAGCCAATTTGCTTTATTTTCCGGATTGGGCTGTATGATATATTGGGCCTCCGCCTCAGATGCATCCCTTTCCAGCTGTATTCCCTTCTCCTCCCTTCTCTTTTTCCAGCTATTAACTCTGGACTTAACTATCCCTCTCACATATGCCTTGATCGCATCCCATTCACTGGAATCTGTTGCTGTGTACTCATTAAGTACCCAATATTCATCAATTACTTTAGGGAGACCCTCAGATACATCTGGGAGCTTCAACCAGTAGGGCTGCATCCTCCATGGTCTACTGCCATGTGCTGAAGTGGAGACCGTGAGAGAAATTGGTGAGTGGTCTGAGATCCCACAGGGCATAATGTGTATATGTTGTATCATTGGTAACAAATCTGTAGATAATAAGGCTAAGTCTATTCTGGACATTGACCCATGAGTTATGGAGTAGCATGTGTATTGTTTTAAAGTAGGGGTCCTAGCCCTCCACGCATCTACCAGTCCCAAAGCTGTTAAACATTGTTGAAACCTATGAGACGGTCTAGTAACTATTTGAGCATTGGGGGCAAATTTATCCAGTTGTACATCCTGAATGGAGTTGAAATCCCCCATGCAAATTATTGGCAAATGAGGGAACAGAGATATTGGGGAAAGACACTCAGTTAACATGGCCAATGTAAACGGATGGGGAACATATACCCCAACAATCAAAAATTCCCTCTCATCAATTCTAGCATGTACATATATAAATTTGCCCCTTGGGTCTGTTTTGATGTTAACAGACTGGAATGCAAGTCCCCTTCTAACCAATATTGAGACCCTTTAGCATAGTTGGAGTAATATGCATGATAAGTAGCGCCTAGCCACGGTCGTCTAAGAGAAGGGGTCTTATCAGGCGTCATATGGGTCTCTTGCAATATAATAATATCATGGGGGTGTTTTTTTTAGGAAATTGAAAACTAAGGACCTTTTAAGTTTGTCCCGCAGTCCCCTCACATTCCAATTTATCAATCTCAATCCCTCACAAGCCATTGTATAAACCGGTAAAGACTATGCAGAATATTAACTAGTACCCTCAAACAGAATATGCCGGTCCTCCACAGCATTATCACCAGTGTTTGCATGCATAGTAAGTAATCTCTCACCAACCTAAAAAACATTACCCCCCACCCTGCTTTCAACCCATTCCCCCAACCTGGGTTCAGCTCACATGGATCCAGAACCATCAAAAAACCCAAAGAAGAAAAAAAGGAAAAAGAAAAAAAAAGTCCTGAAAGTAGAACACTGCGGGGGAGCCAAAAAGGGCTCAAATGTGGGCAGCTAACCTTGCTGGTCACCTATACCTTATCCACGTCCCAAGGCGAAGTCACTCCTGGATACAAGTGACCATACAATGCAAAGGTTGTTATTTTCAACAAGACCACAGGTAAGGCCAAAACAGGTATAGGAAAACCAGAGCCGCCAACAGAAGAAAGGGGTAGCCTGCACATACCGTCCAAATACCGTCCAGGTTCAGGCCTGCCCCATCTGGATAGGGTCTGCACCACTCCATGGATAAGTAGATGGGGTGGACTCCAACCAATCCACTGCTTGGTGTGGAGAGGAGAAAAAAAAGGATTTTCCAGCATGGACCACACGAAGTTTGGCAGGAAAAAGCATAGCATATTGAATATTTAGCTGTCGCAGCCTCCTCTTCACTTCCATAAATTGTAACCGTTGTTTCCTCACCTCCATCGAAAAATCCGGATACAGGGAGACAGTAGTATTTTGTAAACAAAGCTCTTTGGTGCGTGCCTCTCTGAGTGCTGTGTCTCGATCACGATAGTTTAACAAGCGTGCAATCACCGGTCTGGGCCCTGCGCCTGGTGGTAATGGCCGTGCTGGAACCCGATGCGCACGTTCAATTAGGAACTGTAATGGAAACAGAAGTTTCTCACCTTCAAGATGGCGACGGCGTCCAAGATGGCGACGGCGTCCAAAATGGCGACTCCTTCCTTCCCCACGTGGATCCTGCTGGTCGCAGTGTGATGACGTCGGCTTCCTCTCGCCCACCGATTGGTCGCCGTCGACGGAATGGTCGCCAGCGTCAGAATGTGCGTCGGCGTCACGGCGATAGCGTCTTGACGCCGGCGTCAGCGTCATGACATCATCGCGCCCAAATCTTGGTGCCAAACTTTGCCTATTTAAACCCCTTGGACATTACAGATCTTGCCCAAGTATAGGTTCATCTTCGTGATTCCTGGGTGTTGTATTATTGACTGATTTCTTGTGTACCTACCTTGCCTGTTATTCGGATTGACCCTTTGCTGCCTGGATCGAACCCTTTGCCTGTACCTCGACTATTCTCCTGCCTGATCCCTTTGTACCACGAACTCGGTGACTACCTGCCTCCGCCTTGGTCCACACTCCAACTGCGCCTTCGGGCCCTTACAGGAACATAGATGAGAAGGCCTTCTCTCCGAGCTGTGTTAGCAGAAACTGCTCCACAAAAGTTTCCATCGCATTACCCTCAACTCCCTCTGGCACTCCCACCAGCCGTATATTGTTACGGCGCAGGCGATTGTCGAGGTCGTCCGTTTTAAATTCTAATGCCTGTATGCGCTTAACAGCCTCCTTGCTCCTTTTCCCAGTGGGTCACATATGTCCTCCAACTCCCCAATCCTGCGCTCCGCCTAGCTGGTACGGTCTCTCAGTTTAGAAATGTCCTGTTTCACCGTGGCAAACTTTGTTTTAAGACCGTCTATTTTATCAACCAGCATCGCATGATGTTGTTTCATAATATGCGCAATTTCCAGCAGGGAAGGTTCCGCTTCGTCATCCGGGCCTGCAGTTATGGCCGGTGAGTGAGGGGAGGACGGTGGACTGTCGGGTGGGAGGTCTGTCTCGTCTGCAGGGGAGCTGAGGGCAGAAGTAGTCGGGTCATGTGCAAAAACTTCCAAGCGCTTGGCCGCAGAGGCACTCACGTCCGCTTTCTTAGCACCTTAGTTTTGGAGGGAGAGGTCTCCGATATGGGGCCAATGCCATCTTGGCTATTTGCGGAGTTACGATCAGACCTTTTCACAGCAGTTGCTGAGGCTTTAATTGCAGAATTCCTCCTCATAATGGCAGAATAGGTTCACCTCTATCTGGTACAGGCTCCGGTGCAAATTTCATACTTTAAGGTGCACTTTAAAACAGGATAAGTTCAGGATCAATGCAGGAGCTACGGGACGCATGTCCTCTCACAAGCTCATGCCGGCCACGCCCCCCTTAAATTATATTATTGACTTACATTGTACATTCCAGGTGCATAGCATAAATCAACATACCAAGACATCTGGGTAATAATGGCTCCCATACACCTTCAGAACTGCACATCACAGTGTCAGATCCATACATGCTGAAATCTTCGACACACTGAAATCTTACAGTAGAATTTGGCAAGTATGGACCGATGAGTTTAGAAAGCATTTTTGAATGTGGGACATGTGGAAATTGACAGTTTAAATATGTGAGGTAAAAGAAACAATGAAAGTGATTGAGAAAAAAAGATTTTTTTAGTACAACAAAAAAGGTATAATGTTAATAAATATTACTGACATGCTTACATGTATTACAGGTACATATTCTTTTCACCAGCATTCAGTAACTGCCTGTCCATGAGCACAATTTTTACAGAATATAGAAACATGGTGGTACCATACATACTGTAGTATGAAAGATACTTACCACCTTACTTTGTTTGCTGGATGGAAAATCATTGGATTTTAATTTTTTCCCACACCATAGTTAGTTAGGAAGTATAAGGAGCAGCTTTGGGCTCAAGTACTTTTAATGAATGGCATCAATCTATGCAACCATTACAAAAGTTTTCTGTGACCACAACTTCTTTTCAGTTTATATGAGCCTTATTGTCAAAATGTCAGTAGATAAATGAAAGTTCTCTGGTCACATTTTGTCTGCTGATGGTGTGGCTACTGACTTAGTTGCTAATATTCTTCAACTTACAGAACTAACAAAATAATATTAGATCTTGAAATGACTGAATTCCAAGAATGGAAAATCATCCTACTGTATTTAAAAGTCAAAGGGGCAAATTCACTAAGATTCGTAGTTGCGCCTGGCGCAACTTCACCGCACTTCGCTACACTTCGCCAGGCGTAGTTTCGCCAGGCGTAGTTTCGCCAGCGCTCCGCAAATTCACTAAAATCCGAAGTTGCGCACAGGGGTAGCGTAAGGTTGTGAAGTTGCGCTAGCGTTGATTCGCTAAGCAAAGCGAAGTTACGCTAGCGATGGTTAATTTGCATACAGCGCCAAATTCAGATTTCAATGGAGGAATACGTACAATCACTACAAATGCCTGGGAAACCTTCAAAACATCAAATAAAATGTTTTTTTTTTGCCCTACACATGTGCCCACTGTATAGTTAAGTTGCCATGAGTTAGGAAATGTAGGGGGGAAGGAGGGGAGCCCCAAAAAATGTTTCGATCTTTTTCAGCCTATCACCTATAATATAGAAAACACGCCAGCGTTTTTTGGGACTTAGAAAAAATGTGAACTTTTTTTGAAGCAATCCCTATCTACTCTATTGCGCTTCGCCTGGTCTGAGGTGGCGAAGGAAGTCTAGCGTAAATGGTAGCGTTCAGTACACTGCGCGCGTTAGTGAATTTGCGTAGTTACGTCCGTAGCGAAAATTCGCCAGGCGTAAGGGTGCGAAGTAACACTAGCGAATTTACACCAGCGTTCGTTAGTGAATTTGCGAAGTAACGAAAATGCCCAATGCTAGCGAATTGACGCTAGCGTTCTGCGCTTCGGCGCTTAGTGAATTTGCCCCAAAGTCTTTTTCAAACAGGGCTGGATTTCACCCCAGGGCGCCCATTTGCCAGCGTCCTTTGGCGCCCCTTGGTGCATAAAGAATTGCGCACATGCACATAGTTTTGGTAGCAAAGCATCAATCGCCTAGTGCTTAGCGCTCTGGAATCAAGTTAGTTACCGCCCCTTAATTTATGCCGCCGTAGACCTGGCCTTTGTGGCCTGCCACAAATCCAGACTTGTTTGCAAATAATTGTATTGTGGAATGAAATTTATCCTTCAAAACTATAACATATACAATCCCTCTAATTCTTGACTATGTGCACAAAAATATTATTTTGTGTGCACATTTTAAACTTGCGCGTGCATTTTTAAAAACTTTGTGTGCAGGTCAGAATAAAAGCTAAATTTTGAGTTTTCACACAAAATTCTTTGTGACACCTAAAAATTAACAACAGAAATCCATATGAGAAAAATACACATGAGAACCACTGCTACGTACCAGGTTTTCTGAATACACTGATCCAGCACATTGATAATACAGAAATTATACCAAAAAATTCTATTTTTAATTCTATTTTTAATTCTATTTTTATATTTAATTGCCTTTTAATATATTCAAAATGGATACTTACGGAGGCAACTGGGTATTTGTGGTTTCCACTGACCATGAATACCACATGTTATAATGTCAGATCCTTTCATTTGCAAACCTTCAAGACATTCAAATCTAACAGCATAATTCAGTTTATATGGACCAATAAATCCTGACAACTTCTTTGAATTGGGCACCACAGGATTAGGGCAGTTGACATCTAGAAATAAATAAAGGAAATTCAGATGAGAGAAGGAGAGTGACACTGTGGTTACATACCAAGTTCTCTTGATGGAATAATCCAGTAATTAACACATTTATATCTATCAAAGATTAAACATTTAACATTTTTGTTGACCATACACATACAGTTTGTATTGTATACAATTTTGGACACTTTTCAAAAAAACTGTAGAATGATGTGTGCATATGTTGCACCAAAAAATCCCCCGCTATGACCACATAAATGCATCAACTTGACCAACTGATAACCCGATTGGAACCATGTATAGAATCTGCAGTATCAGTCAGCCTGGAAATGCTCAGGTCTCATTTCTGTTAAGTAATCTGAGTGGTTAAACCAGTGGAGCTATAGATAAGTGCTATTTGGCCATTCAGTCCAACCTGTATTACCATTTGGCTGATTGTCCTGTGGGAAGATTGGTCATATGTTGCCATATATTGCAAGGAGTCTCACATTTTACCCTGATAACAAAGGTTAAATTAAAATAAAAAATAAGTCCAAGTACTACAGGTATAGGATCTAATATTTAAAATGCTTGGGACCTGGGGCTTTCAGGATAAAGGATCACCATAATTTGGACCACCATACTGTAAGGCTGCTAAAAAAATATTTAAAAATGAAATAACTATTAGGTTTGTTTTGTCACCAAAACATACACTTATGCAGCTTAGTTCAAAGCAAGTATAAAGTACTTTTTAAAAAATGAAAATTACTTGCTTAAAATGGACTTTATAAGAGGATGGCATTATTGTAATTCAGAGCTTTCTGAATAATGGGTTTCCATTTAAATATCCGATAACTGTAATTCATTGTTTGATGCAGGGGCTCCCCAGAGGCTTCTGTTGCCTGAGTTCTTTTGCGCTAGAGTGGTTCGAGGAGGGGGCACATTGCTATTGCAACCATGTTAAAAAGTTTTAATCTTAAAATGAAAATTCTGCTGTCAAACTTACCAGAGGCTACTGTTTGTCACACCTGTTTACCTGCTACATACCACCTTAGGCTGGAGCAGCCCTGGCTTTCAATTGTATTTTATTGCATGGCCATAGGACATGTGTAACATTTATCAAGACGCAACTATATTAGTAACACACAACAGATAAAGCTATTTTAACCTATAAATATAATAATTTCCTATTCGTTTTTGACCTAGGAACCTTTTAACCAGTAGTTAACCTACACACTAATAATGTATAATGCTACCTGCTGTAGGCCATTTATTAGATTATCCCTTTAATGGTTTGACTTTTTATTTGAAAGGTTACAATTGGAAAACAGAACATTTACTGATAATGAATATGAAATGAGTTTAAACAGTAAGTACGTCTGCAGCAGCTTTTACAGGCTCCAGGCAGGTTTCTCCTAGAATGGTGTAAATCAAAAAGTAATTTGTGTTGTGTTTTTTTAGGGGTTTTCCAGGATAGCTTTGTTATCACCTTAATTAGCATTAGTTTGGTACTTCTATTTCCGTTCATATCCAACTTTAAATCTCATAATTATGACTTTAAAAAGTCGAAAATTATGACTTTTAATCTCATAATTATGACTTTAAAAAGTCGAAATAATGACTTTTAATCTCATAATTATGACTTTAAATCTCATAATTATGACTTTTAAATCTCATAATTATGACTTTAAATCTCATAATTATGACTTTAAAAAATCGAAATTATGACTTTAAATCTCATAATTATGACTTTTAAATCTCATAATTATGACTTTAAATCTCATAATTATGACTTTAAAAAGTCAAAATTATGACTTTAAATCTCATAATTATGACTTTCAACAGTATAACTACGGAAGAGTCATAATTATGAGATTTAAAGTCATAATTTCTACTTTTTAAAGTCATAATTATGAGATTTAAAAGTCATAATTATGAGATTTAAAGTCATAATTATGAGATTAAAAATTATAATTTCGACTTTTTAAAGTCATAATTATGAGATTTAAAGTCATAATTATGAGATTTAAAAGTCATAATTATGAGATTTAAAGTCATAATTTCGACTTTTTAAAGTCATAATTATGAGATTTAAAAGTCATAATTATGAGATTTAAAGTCATAATTATGAGATTTAAAAGTTATAATTATGAGATTTAAAGTCATAATTTCGTCTTTTTAAAGTCATAATTATGAGATTTAAAGTCATAATTATGAGATTTAAAAGTCCTAATTTTGAGATTAAAAATCATAATTTTGTATTTTTAAAGTCATAATTACGAGAAAAAAGTCATAATTATGAGATTAAAAATCATAATTTCGACTTTTTAAAGTCATAATTATGAGTTTAAAAGTCATAATTATGAGATTTAAAGTCATAAGTATGACTTTTAAAAGTCATAATTCACCATAATTTTTTTTTTTGCTGGCCCCAGTGCTCTTCCATATGATTCATCCTTTACCATCTCTGCAAGTTTCTTAGAGAGCCACAAGGATCTGGCGTCCCCTGTGCAGGCAAAGATGGCAGAGAGTGTGACGCATCAAGTACCCACGAGCAACAGCATGAGGTTATCACCCCGAGTGCAGAGCGCACCCGGAACTATGATATGGCAGCGCAGGGGTGCCATATCTGGAGGACCAAGCTGGGGAGGAGCACGGTATGAAGCCAAAGTCACAGAGAGGAAAGAAGGGCAGGAAATTAAAGAGAGCACAATGTGCCTTGCAGATCGATGAGACAACCCAAACCTTGTATGAGGTGGTGGGTAATCAGATGGGGGATTTCATACAGCTTATTTATACATCTGCCAAGCTGGCCTTCAAATCCTGTCCCGCTAATACAGCCAGTGTGAGTGACTGCAATCTATATAATGATGGATGTGACTATATAAATGAGACTGGACAGACTGCATTACTGATGGTAACCAAAAAAGCAATTAGTACTATACTGTAGATAATCGAAAAATGTCCCAAATAATTGATATGGATTATCTTTATGATAGCTCTGATTTACAGAGGGAGAATCCAATTGGGAAACAAGATTTTTCCTTGAATTACATGGAAAATAAATTGACTGATACTATTAACAATAATGAATTGGGAATTCACAGCGTATGAAATTAATTTATTTGAAACTAATTTTACTAACTGCAATAGTGTGATTTATAGCCATGAATTAAGTAGAAAAAATGAAATTCCTAATACTGAAACAAATGTATATGGTGATCATATTATGAATTTGTTGAAGTATAAACTAGTTACAGATGAAATCAATATTTTGAAGAAAGGATTAAATTACTGTTCTACTGCAGAAATTAGTTATTTCAATGTATATGTAGATGTACAAAAATGTATTAGAAAAATTGCCCTTAAAAATATTTTGCAGAGAAGGATAATAGTAAAAGGGTAAATGCTTCAGAAAACTTGATAGTTACAGAGGAGGCAGTGCTTGGGTTTATTACACACGAATGTGAAATTGTAGAATCTATGGAAGATTGTACAATTGAAAGTGGTTTAAATTACTCTGAAGATGTTGTTAATGAGGTAATTTGATTGTCCACAGCACTTTAAAACAAAATTCTGCGTTTTAACCACCCATACCACCTGGTAGTGGAATCACAATGTACAAAAAAGTGATAGAATGCATTGTAAATATAAGGATAATATCGGCAATAAGCAAAAAAAAGGCACTTATTAAATTACAAAATAATGAGCAAATATGCAAAAAAAGAGCGGATTAAGGTTGAAAAAACAATTTTTTGCATAGGTTTTTGCCATCTAGGTTACAAATTGATTTTTTGTTAGATGCAATTGAGTTCATACTGTCCCATAATATTATGTCTTTTAATGGGCAAATCTATCGACAAATCACAGGCACAGCTATGGGGGCGAAGTTCGCTCCCTCATCTGCCAGCCTTTTTATGGCAATGTGGGAAGAAGAGTTCATTTATGGGAAAGATATTCTCTATTGTGATGACATTGTCAGGTGGTTTCCCTACATTGACGATGTCATCATGATATGGAGCGGTTCTATTGAGGATGTTTTTAACTATGTAAATGATAACCCATATGATATTACATTTTCCATGCAGCATCATTCAGAAAATATAGACTTTTTAGATCTGACCTTTTATGTATGAGGTAGTAAGGTAATGTCTAAATTATATAGGAAAGAAATAGCTGGAAATACAGTCCTGAGGAATGACACTTTTCATTCTTCTCATACAATGAAATCCATTTATTATGCTTAGCTAATGAGAATACACCATAATTGTTTAGAGAGTTTTTTACCAACAGGCCAAGAAAAATGTGAAAGATTAAGCCTAAGGGGATATACAAAAACAGATCTAAATGAAGCTATGAAGAAAATAGAAAAGTTAAAAGATACAAAAGAGGAAAAGGGAAATAGAAAAGAATTTAAGGTAAAAAATAAAGGAGGGGTTGAAAGAGGTGCAGAGTAGTGATGTGCGGGCCGACCCGAGGCCCGCGGGACCCGCGGGCCGACCCCTGGACGAAATGCGCGGGTTGCGGGCGGGTGCAACCTAGTACTACTATCTTCCGGCACCGGAATTTATAGACTTCCGCCTGCCCCGTCCCTTTTGTGATGTCACTGCGGGGCGGGCTGGGTCTATAAATAAAGGGGAGCAGCGGGCCCAGGTCGGATGCGGGTAGGGAGCGTGCGGGTTAGGGTCGGGTGCGGGTCGAGAATTTCTCGACCCGCACATCACTAGTGCAGAGGTAAGATGCATTTTAGAATATGGTTTGCAGTACGGAGCAGTAAAGAAAAGTATTTTGAAAAATTGGAACATTTTAAATGTAGATCCGGTTACACAGTCTTTAAAGTTAACTCCAATGGTGGTAAGCAGAAAAGTTAAATCTTTAGCAAATAAAATTGCCCCTAACAGATTACGAAAAAGTCAAAAAAGGACAACATGGCTGGCAAGTGTGAAAGGATTTTGATGCTATGTAGATGCTAAGTAGATGCTATGTAGTTTGCAAAAATAATAATAGGAAGAAAGTGGTTAAGTTTAGCAACAAAAATAAGAGTCACGAATATGAGATAAGAAAAGTTATAACTTGTTCCACTAAGTTTGTGATATATGCAGTACAATGCCAATGTGGTGCCCTTTATGTGAGTCGCACCACATTGGCATTGGAGGATCTACACAAAAAATAAAATATGTTTGGGATTGATACTGTGGATGAAAAAAGTGGGGGTAATCTGAGCACTAAATTATTAAAACTAGAGTCAAATTGGATTTTCAGATTCACTTTGAATTAAAACCATTCTTTACATCAGTTTGGAATTAAATTTTTAAAAAAAATTTAAGTAAGTATAAATTTGGAGGTCTGATTTGTTTTAAAGAATAATTGGGCATTTTGGTTGCGCTCTTGCAATTAATGAGCACATGAATTTTAGATTAATATATTGGAATTGTGTATATTTATTAGATATGATGTGCTATAATAGTACATCTTATTAAAGAACACTGCTACAGTAGAGTGTGTGTATAGGTAGTGCAATTATTAACAAAATTGTAATAAGACAATAAAAAATATATGGGTTTGTATCCCTTGTAAATACTCCCTACACTTGATATTCCCCATGGTAGTTGTGATGAAAGTGTATAAGAGAATATTAATCTATCCAGGTTTAAGAAAGTAAGGGTCCAGGTATGGAGTATGGCCCTGTAAAATGGATATAATAAAATATCTTAAATTACTGATTCTGTAATCTGTATAGAACAATTGGGCAGGTATATAAGGGATATGACCTAGAGTAGCCACACCTCCTCTGATGAAGAAACCTAATGGTGCGAAACGCGTCAGGAAGGAGTGGCTAACATGAGGTATGCAGACAGGGGGAAGATGCTGCCATGCAGTATGATATGAGTTTATTTTTTACTAATTTGTAATTACCTGCTGTGGTGTTTGTTCACTAATAAATGCTTTAAGTGAGTAACCATGCATAGCTATTTGATTATTTAATTATTGCTTGAAAATGTTCACTGTTGCATTTTTGAAAAATTGCACCAGTATTATAACCATTATTGTTTATGGGAATTTTCCAGTATTCAATTTTTCCTCCTGCCCATGAGCCAGAAATCAAGGGGTCAGCAAAACACAACTTTGTGCTTTATTGCTGAACCATAATGGTTAAGCCATTGTAGTGCATATCAGTAAGCAGCATTAAATTATATTATTGGCTTACATTGTACATTCCAGGTGGATAGCATAAAATAACATACCAAGACATCTGGGTAATAATGGCTCCCATACACCTTCAGAACTGCACATCACAGTGTCAGATCCATACATGCTGAAACCTTCGACACACTGAAATCTTAGAGTAGAATTTGGCAAGTATGGACCGATTAGTTTAGAAAGCATTTTTGAATGTGGGACATGTGGAGATGGACAGTTTAAATCTGTGAAGTAAAAGAAACAATGAAAGCGATTGGGATATTTATAAATATAATTGGCATGCTGCATCTCCCATTACAGGTGATATATTATTTTCACCAGTATTCAGTAGCTGCCTGCCCATGAGCACGATACTATATAGAAGCATAGTGGTATCATACATAGTATGAAAGATACTAACCACCTTGGTTGGCTGGATGGAAAAACTTTGGGTTTTAATTTTTCCCCACACCATAGTTAGTTAGGAAGTATAAGGAGCAGCTTTTGACTCAAGTACCTTTAATCAATGGTGTTAATCTGCGCAACTACTAAGACATTTTTCATATAAGCTCAACTGCTTTTGAGCCTATATGAGCCTTTTTGTCAAAATGTCAGTAGACAAATGAAAAGTGCTCTGGTCACATTGTGTCTGCTGATGGTGTGGCTACTGACTTAGTTGAGGGGGGGGGGTTCAGGAGAACCTATGCTTTCAAAATATGCTAGAATGTTGGTGTAATTCCACTTCTGTAAAAAGATAAAGGCTTCTAAGTGTCTAAAAAAAAATAAACAAAATCATGTTTCCCATAATACAAACACATATATCAGAAAAGTAATTTATTCTATGCACAGCAGCAGATTTGGAAAGTTCTCCCGAATGACTTTATATATACTTTTATAAATTTTTATCACTTGTATAGGTAAAAACCTCCAAGCAGTACACTACCAAATTTCCAATGCACCGCTCCACAAAACTGCATACTTCTGAATTCAAGACCAAACATTCCACTAACAGTATGTTTACCCTAGAAAACTACACATTATTGGAAATAACAGATTCTGATGAATTCAAAATGGGTAAATATAGCTATGTACTCCAAAGTACAAAGTTGAAATTCTTTCCTAAATGTATCATTTTGTAAAAAATCACAAAAATTGTAAAATTGTGACCTCAAAGCTTCCAGTCTCCAGCATCATATTTCCCTCAGATCATTAGGTACCAAGGTAAAACACCTAAATATCAACGTCAGGAGTCCATTGAACAGTTTGATGCCCAATGTGTATTGGTTTACCTAAGTATGTGGCATATAGGGGTCCCAGAATAAAGACACCCCATACGAGCTATCAGTTCTGCACAAGCCACAAAAAAGTGAGCTCTTTGTTTGATTTCAAATTAAGCAAAGAAATTCCCCTGTAAGGGAGGATTTTTAGTTTGCGTGTGATGCATAGGCAGTAGAAGATGTTTTTTGCGGGGGGGGGGGGCATGAAACAGAACGTAGGCATTGCGCAATGCGCCGCGGCAAAATTTTGGCCACGCTCCCTTTTGACCACTCCCTTTGGACTCCACCCACTTTCCCGTGTGCTTTCACTGAATTTTCAGGAAAATCAAACCATAGCAGTGGGGGCAAAATTTGCTAGAAGTCTGGCACTGCAGGAAGGAGGTATTAACACCACATGCACAATTTTAACTGAGAGCTGTGAATAGGGATGTAGCGAACGTCGGAAAAAAAGTTCGCGAACATATTCGCGAACTTGCGCAAAAATGCGAGCGGTTCGCGAACGGTTCGCGAACCCCATAGACTTCAATGGGAAGGCGAACTTTAACATCTAGAAAAGACATTTCTGGCCAGAAAAATGATTTTAAAGTTGTTTAAAGGGTGCAACGACCTGGACAGTGGCATGCCAGAGGGGGATCAAGGGCAAAAATGTATCTGAAAAATCTGCCTGTGTGTGCTTGGAAGAGATAGTGTAGGGGGAGAGCTGTTAGTGATTTCAGGGACAGATGATAGTAAGCTTGCTGGCTAGTAATCTGCTTGATACTGCTCTGTATTGGAGGGACAGAAGTCTGCAGGGATTTGAGGGACATTTTAGCTTAGGTAGCTTTGCTGGCTAGTAATCTACTGTTCTCTTTAAACAACTGCCATACGTTGACCTTGTAGGCATTGTTTGCCCAGTTTTTTTGGACGCAGCCACTGAAGCACAGTTGCCAGAAAAAATATGCCATATAAATGCTGAAAATAGTAATTTTTCGCCATACGTTGACCTTGTAGACATTGTTTGCCCAGTTTTTTTGGACGCAGCCACTGAAGCACAGTTGCCAGAAAAATTATGCCATATAAATGCTGAAAATATAAATTTTTTTGGTTGCAGCCACTGAAGCACAGAGGCCAGAAAAATTATGCCATATAAATGCAGAAAATATGCATTTTTTTGGTCGCAGCCACTGAAGCACAGTTGCCAGAAAAATTATGCCATATAAATGCTGAAAATATAAATTTTTTTGGTTGCAGCCACTGAAGCACAGAGGCCAGAAAAATTATGCCATATAAATGCAGAAAATATGCATTTTTTTGGTCGCAGCCACTGAAGCACAGTTGCCAGAAAAAATATGCCATATAAATGCTGAAAATAGTCATTTTTTGCCATATACGTTGAGTCAACGTATGGCAAAAAATTACTATTTTCAGCATTTATATGGCATATTTTTTCTGGCCTCTGTGCTTCAGTGGCTGCGGCCAAAAAAACTGGGCAAACAATGCCTACAAGGTCAACGTCGTTGACCTTGTAGGCATTGTTTGCCCAGTTTTTTTGGCCGCAGCCACTGAAGCACAGAGGCCAGAAAAAATATGCCATATAAATGCTGAAAATAGTAATTTTTTTGGTCGCAGCCACTGAAGCACAGTTGCCAGAAAAATTATGCCATATAAATGCTGAAAATATAAATTTTTTTGGTTGCAGCCACTGAAGCACAGAGGCCAGAAAAATTATGCCATATAAATGCTGAAAATATAAATTTTTTTGGTTGCAGCCACTGAAGCACAGAGGCCAGAAAAATTATGCCATATAAATGCAGAAAATATGCATTTTTTTGGTCGCAGCCACTGAAGCACAGTTGCCAGAAAAATTATGCCATATAAATGCAGAAAATATGCATTTTTTTGGACGCAGCCACTGAAGCACAGTTGCCAGAAAAAATATGCCATATAAATGCTGAAAATAGTCATTTTTTGCCATACGTTGACCTTGTAGACATTGTTTGCCCAGTTTTTTTGGTTGCAGCCACTGAAGCACAGAGGCCAGAAAAAATTAAACCAGTAGGGTTTGCACCCTAGTTTGTAACGGTGGCGGAGGGAGGAGGAGGACGCTAAAGGACAGCTGTGTGTGGAGTCATGAGGCTTGAAGAGAAGGACAGCTGCATAGAAGTCAGAACAAGTCTTCCGGCGTGCAGTAACCCTCCGAGATCCACCCCTCATTCATTTTAATAAAGGTCAGGTAATCGACACTTTTGTGACCTAGGCGAGTTCTCTTCTCAGTTACAATCCCTCCTGCTGCACTGAAGGTCCTTTCTGAGAGCACACTTGAGGCTGGGCAAGACAAGAGGTTCATGGCAAATTGTGACAGCTCTGGCCACAGATCAAGCCTGCACACCCAGTAGTCCAGGGGTTCATCGCTCCTCAGAGTGTCGATATCTGCAGTTAATGCCAGGTAGTCCGCTACCTGCCGGTCGAGGCGTTCTTTGAGGGTGGATCCAGAAGGGTTGTGGCGCTGCCTTGGACAGAAAAACATTTGCATGTCTGACGTTACAGACTGGCCAAAGGGCTTTGTCCTTGCAGGTGTGCTCGTGGCAGGATTACTGGCACCTCTGCCCCTGGAATGTTGATGAGTTCCTGAAGTGACATCACCCTTAAAAGCATTGTACAACATGTTTTGCAGGCTGGTTTGTAAATGCCGCATCTTTTCGGACTTGTGGTATGTTGGTAACATTTCTGACACTTTATGCTTGTACCGAGGGTCTAGTAGCGTTGCGACCCAGTACAGGTCCTTCTCCTTAAGCCTCTTGATACGGGGGTCCTTCAACAGGCATGACAGCATGAAAGACCCCATTCTCACAAGGTTGGATGCAGAGCTATCCATCTCCGCTTCCTCATTATCAAGGACTGCATCATCCACGGTCTCCTCCCCCCAGCCACGTACAAGACCAGGGGTCCCCAAAAGGTCACCACTAGCCCCCTGGGAAGCCTGCTCCTGTTGGTCCTCCTCCTCCTCCTCCACAAAGCCACCTTCCTCCTCTGACTCCACTTCTGGCACCTCTCCCTGCGTTGCAGCAGGTGCCTGGGTTCGTTCTGGTGATTCCGACCAGAAATCGCGCGCTTCCAGCTCCTCGTCACGCTGGTCTACAGCCTCATCTGTCACTCGTCGCACGGCACGCTCCAGGAAGAAAGCGAAGGGTATTAGGTCGCTGATGGTGCCTTCGGTGCGACTGACCATATTTGTCACCTCTTCAAAAGGTCGCATGAGCCTGCAGGCATCGCGCATAAGCACCCAGTAACGGGGGAAAAAAATCCCCAGCTGTGCAGATCCAGTCCTACCACCCAGTTCAAAAAGGTACTCGTTGACGGCCCTTTGTTGTTGCAGCAGACGTTCCAACATAAGGAGCGTTGAATTCCAGCGAGTCTGGCTGTCAGAAATCAAACGCCTGACTGGCATGTTGTAGCGCTGCTGAATGTCAGCAAGGCGTGCCATGGCTGTGTAGGAACGTCTGAAATGGGCCGACACCTTTCTGGACTGGGTGAGAACGTCCTGGAATCCTGGGTACTTGGAGACAAAACGTTGGACTATTAAATTTAACACATGTGCCATGCAGGGCACATGTGTTAAATTGCCTAGTCTCAACGCTGCCAACAGATTGCTTCCATTGTCACACACCACTTTTCCGATCTGCAGTTGGTGTGGGGTCAGCCACCGATCGGCCTGTGACTGCAGAGATGACAGGAGTACAGATCCGGTATGGTTTTTGCTTTCCAGGCACGTCATCCCCAAGACAGCGTGACAACGGCGTACCTGGCACGTCGAATAGCCTAGGGGGAGCTGGGGGTGCACAGGTGTGGAGGAGGAGAAGGAGGACCCAGCAGCAGAGTAAGAAGAAGAAGAAGACGAGGTAGAGAGCGATGGAGGAGTAGAGGTGGTGGCAGAACCGCGTGCAATCCGTGGTGGTGACACCAACTCCACTGTTGTTGTTGAGCTACCCATTCCCTGCTTCCCAGCCATTACCAAGTTCACCCAGTGGGCAGTGTAGGTGACATACCTGCCCTGACCATGCTTGGAGGACCATGCGTCAGTAGTCATATGGACCTTTGGCCCAACACTAAGTGACAGAGATGCGGTAACTTGGCTCTGCACATGTTGGTACAGGTGTGGTATTCCCTTTTTAGAAAAAAAATTGCGGCTGGGTACCTTCCACTGCGGTGTCCCAATTGCTACAAATTTGCGGAAGGCCTCAGAGTCCACCAGCTGGTATGGTAAAAGCTGGCGGGCTAAGAGTGCAGACAAGCCAGCTGTCAGACGCCGGGCAAGGGGGTGACAGTCAGACATTGGCTTCTTACGCTCAAACATGGCCTTCACAGAAACTTGGCTGGTGGCAGATGACTGGGAATGGGAACAGGTGGTCAAGGTGGAAGGCGGAGTGGAGGGTGGTTCAGACGGGTCAAGGAGAGCAGAGGTAGAGCAGTAAGATGCTGGACCAGAAGGAGTGTGGCTTTTAGTTTGCCTGTTGCCTTTGAGGTGTTGCTCCCAAAGTGCTTTGTGCTTGCCGCTCATGTGCCTTCGCATAGAAGTTGTACCTATGTGGCTGTTGGGCTTACCAAGGCTCAGTTTCTGACTGCACTCATTGCAAATTACAATGCTTTTGTCAGAGGCACACACATTAAAAAAATCCCACACTGCTGACTTTTTGGAAGTGTGCGATCTGGCGGTAACAGTAGAAGTTGGCGGAGTTGGCGGTATTGGCGGCAATGGCGGGTGCGTTGGCCGGCTGAACACAGGTGCCGATACATGTTGTTGCCCTACTGATCCCTGCGGGCTGTCCTCCCTGCTTCTTCTAAGTCTTATTCTCCTACTGCCTCTCTGACTCTCCGTCTCTCCATCTGAACTACCCTCCTCTTGCTCTCTTCTACTAGGCACCCACAAAACATCAATCTCCTCATCATCATTCTCCTCAGATGCATCAATTTCTTCTGACACATCACAGAAGGAAGCAGCAGCGGGGACCTCCTCCTCATCACTCATTATGTCCATCTCTATCGTGTTCTCTGCCAGAATTAAATCTGGTGTAAGGTCCTCATCTCCTTCATCTTCTTCTGGCAATAATGGTTGCGCATTACTCAGTTCAAGAAACTCATGGGAAAATAACTCCTCTGACCCCAGTGAAGAAGGGGCACCGGTGGTGGAGGAAGTGTTACGTGGGGTGGCCATAGCAGTGGAGGATGAGGAGGATGTTGTGGTAAAGTTAGAAACGGTAGAGGATGGGGTGTGCTGTGTAAGCCAGTCAACTACCTCTTCAGCATTTTGGGAGTTCAGGGTCATTGGCTTTTTAAAACTGGGCAATTTGCTAGGGCCACAGGATTGCATAGCAGCACGGCCCCTAGCACGGCCTCTGCGTGGCGGCCTGCCTTTGCCTGGCATTATTTTTAAAAAAACAACAACAACAACAAAAACTCAGTTGGTTTTTCTGGAAACGATAATACACACAGCTAGATGGCGGGTTGAAGAAAACAGTGTGCAAATAATGCCTACAAGGTCAACGTATACACTACTACAGCGGTGGATACGGATTACGTAAAATATATTATGGCTGCTTGAAAAAAGTCACTCCGGTGTTTTTTCTGGAGACGGTAATATTATGGATATTTAGACAGAATGTGAACAAGGTCACACAGCTAGATGGCGGGTTGAAGAAAACAGTGTGCAAATAATGCCTACAAGGTCAACGTATACACTACTACAGCGGTGGATACGGATTACGTAAAATATATGAATGCTGCTTGAAAAAAAGTAACTCAAGTGGTTTTTCTAGAGACGATAATATTATGGATATTTAGACAGAATGTGAACAAGGTCACACAGCTAGATGGCGGGTTGAAGAAAACAGTGTGCAAATAATGCCTACAAGGTCAACGTATACACTACTACAGCGGTGGATACGGATTACGTAAAATATATGAATGCTGCTTGAAAAAAAGTAACTCAAGTGGTTTTTCTAGAGACGATAATATTATGGATATTTAGACAGAATGTGAACAAGGTCACACAGCTAGATGGCGGGTTGAAGAAAACAGTGTGCAAATAATGCCTACAAGGTCAACGTATACACTACTACAGCGGTGGATACGGATTACGTAAAATATATGAATGCTGCTTGAAAAAAAGTAACTCAAGTGGTTTTTCTAGAGACGGTAATATTATGGATATTTAGACAGAATGTGAACAAGGTCACACAGCTAGATGGCGGGTTGAAGAAAACAGTGTGCAAATAATGCCTACAAGGTCAACGTATACACTACTACAGCGGTGGATACGGATTACGTAAAATATATTATGGCTGCTTGAAAAAAGTCACTCCGGTGTTTTTTCTGGAGACGGTAATATTATGGATATTTAGACAGAATGTGAACAAGGTCACACAGCTAGATGGCGGGTTGAAGAAAACAGTGTGCAAATAATGCCTACAAGGTCAACGTATACACTACTACAGCGGTGGATACGGATTACGTAAAATATATTATGGCTGCTTGAAAAAAGTCACTCCGGTGTTTTTTCTGGAGACGGTAATATTATGGATATTTAGACAGAATGTGAACAAGGTCACACAGCTAGATGGCGGGTTGAAGAAAACAGTGTGCAAATAATGCCTACAAGGTCAACGTATACACTACTACAGCGGTGGATACGGATTACGTAAAATATATTATGGCTGCTTGAAAAAAGTCACTCCGGTGTTTTTTCTGGAGACGGTAATATTATGGATATTTAGACAGAATGTGAACAAGGTCACACAGCTAGATGGTGGGTTGAAGAAAACAGTGTGCAAATAATGCCTACAAGGTCAACGTATACACTACTACAGCGGTGGATACGGATTACGTAAAATATATTATGGCTGCTTGAAAAAAGTCACTCCGGTGTTTTTTCTGGAGACGGTAATATTATGGATATTTAGACAGAATGTGAACAAGTTCACACAGCTAGATGGCGGGTTGAAGAAAACAGTGTGCAAATAATGCCTACAAGGTCAACGTATACACTACTACAGCGGTGGATACGGATTACGTAAAATATATTATGGCTGCTTGAAAAAAGTCACTCCGGTGTTTTTTCTGGAGACGGTAATATTATGGATATTTAGACAGAATGTGAACAAGGTCACACAGCTAGATGGCGGGTTGAAGAAAACAGTGTGCAAATAATGCCTACAAGGTCAACGTATACACTACTACAGCGGTGGATACGGATTACGTAAAATATATTATGGCTGCTTGAAAAAAGTCACTCCGGTGTTTTTTCTGGAGACGGTAATATTATGGATATTTAGACAGAATGTGAACAAGGTCACACAGCTAGATGGCGGGTTGAAGAAAACAGTGTGCAAATAATGCCTACAAGGTCAACGTATACACTACTACAGCGGTGGATACGGATTACGTAAAATATATTATGGCTGCTTGAAAAAAGTCACTCCGGTGTTTTTTCTGGAGACGGTAATATTATGGATATTTAGACAGAATGTGAACAAGGTCACACAGCTAGATGGCGGGTTGAAGAAAACAGTGTGCAAATAATGCCTACAGGGCAAATAATGCCTAAAAGGTCAACTTATACACTACTACAGCGGTAGTAAAATAAAAAAAAGTAAAATAAAAAAAAAATGAATATTAAAAAAAAAAAATTAAAGTTGGTGCTGCTGAACTACTAGGAGCAGCAGATTAGCACACCAGTCCCACTCCCCAACACTGCTAGACTAATAGCACTGGGCTCTTATAGTAGTAGTAGTAGTAGTAGTAAAACAACAAAAAAATAAATAAAAGCAGTCCTTACAAGGACTACTGTTATTGCAGCAGTCAGCAGATGAGATCAGAAGCAGGACAGCTGCCCACTGCAGCTACATACAGAGCACTGCAGTAGAAGGTAGATTACTAGCCAGCAAAGCTACCTAAGCTTAAATGTCCCTCAAACCCCTGCAGACTTCTGTCCCTCCAATAACAGAGCAGTATCAAAACGATTACTAGCCAGCAAACTTTCAACTGTCCCTGAAATCACTAACAGGCAGCAGCTCTCTCCCTACACTATCTCTTCAGCACACACAGGCAGAGTGAAAAAACGCTGCAGGGCTTCGGTTTTTATAGGGAAGGGGAGTGGTCCAGGGGAGAGCTTCCTGATTGGCTGCCATGTACCTGCTGGTCTGGGGTGAGAGGGCAAAAAAAAGCGCCAACAATGGCGAACCCAAAATGGCGAACGGCGCGCGACGTTCGCGAACTTCCGGCGAGCGCGAACACCCGATGTTCGCGCGAACAAGTTCGCCGGCGAACAGTTCGCGACATCTCTAGCTGTGAATACTGGTACTACAAGCACATTATGGGGAAAAAGATTCTGTCCCCTAAAGTACATTACATGCAGAGACTGTGAGATACTCAAAAGACATACAAAGGAGCAGTAGGCACTGATCTACCAAGAACATAATAAAGAGAAGGCATCACAAGCACTATAAAGAACATTACATAGTAAGAAGCAGAGCGCACTGGCACGCCAAATACAGTACATACATAGACAACAATGGACAATGGCACCACAAGCAGTAAGCTAGAGAGAATACTGGCAGGCCAAGCACAATATACAATAAAACAAAGTGGGTATAGGTATAAGAATGCATTTTATAGTCAGTATAATAATCAGTGAGCACAGGCACTCGAAGCCTATTATGAGTTCTAGCACCTCCCCATTCACTGCCTTACTCTATTGCTCTGCCAAAATGCAAGGTATGAGGAGCTGTAGGTCTGGAGCATTGTGTAACCTGTATTAGGGAAAGCCATGCAGTCACTGCATTAGTAATGTGAAAAATTCTAATATCTCTCACAGGGGAATTCCATACTATAAATACCCCCCAGAACCCATTGCAGTATGGCACAGTGCAAGTCCATGTATAAATACCCACCAAAACCAATCGCAGGATGGCAAAGGGGCAATTTCATGTATAAATACATAATGCATTGACAAATTGGCAGCCACTCACCCTCACCTAGGACTAGGAAATCTGCCTGGTGGAGAGGTAGAAATTGAATCTCAGTCGGCTGCAGATCAGGAGGATTCTCAGGAGTCAGTCACAAATGCAGCAGGCACAGGCCAGCATGGCGCGCACAGGCCAGCATGGCGCGCACAGGCCAGCGTTGCACCATGTACGACGCGCCAACGCCATGCTGCTCTGAAGCCAGTAACAGAACTAGTTGATTCCGGGTACAGGAGGTGCACCGGCCAACCCAGACACGGCAGCAAAAAAAAAAAAAAGGCAAAAAAAATTGTAAAAAAAAATTTTCCAACTGGAGGAGGAAAATTCTGGGGGGAGGGGACGGCCCCTGTGGCCCCCGGTTCCAATGCCAATGGTTCGGTATGTGAGGGTGTTGGCTACTTGGTGTGTGAATTTTGGGGAGTTTTGAGGTTGATTTATTTTACTTTATTTTTGACCCAGAAGGCTACAAACTCACTGACAGATTCCCTACCCCTTTACCACAGGTTTCAGTTTCACTTGCATTTTTTATTTCCTTTTTCAGCTAAAGCACTTTTATATTGTGGCAGTGAAACTCCCAGGCACCTGTTCACATTAACCTTCTCCCTGCCAAAGCCTTTCAAAAGCCTTTCACCTTAGCATTTACTTTTTGTTTATTAATTGAATTAGGCTTCCTTTTTTGTGGGTCGTTTTGTAAAATAATGGGAGGGAACAATAAGCAAAATTATTAAAAAAATACCTCAGGGTCCTAAAGGTAAAGGGCCTGGAAAACCTGTCTGTAACTCTGCAACATAATTATAAGTCAGAGCCCATGTAAAAAAAAACCTGTTGCTTCTACTTCTGCAGCCAATGTGACCTATGCCTGTGGAAAACATTTGCACAGCCAGTAGCTGTCGGCAGCAACTTAAGCCAAGCCACTGCTAGGGTAGAGCAGCTTACAAGGAAGCATGGCATCAGGTGTAATGTCAGGGGCTCATGCCATAGAGTGTATATAAAGGCTGCAACTGATGTGGTAGGACCCTCTGCAATAGTGACAGCCAGCAAAATGTTTGGGAAAGATGTAATCTTTGCCCATGCACTAACCGTAGTACATACACTGGTGCAGAGGGTTATCATAGTGTGTGTGTGTGTGTGGGGGGGGGGGAGTTATGTCCCTGTAGAACCACTAGAAGGGGTAGTTTTATCTAATATGCCCCCCTTCCTACCAGACCCCTTATTGTGCCCCCACCTGCAAGCCCTTGGGGAAAAAAAGTCAAACATATCTAAAATGCCCTTGGGATGCAAGGATAGCAGACAGGACACATTATTTCCTTTAAAATGCACTTTGGGGTCACGATAATATTAAGGGATCATTTGTTCTGTTGGAGGGAGTGCTGTGTAAATTGTTTTACAGCACAGAGGAAGTGAAGTGCACTGCATCCCCCATTGTCACAGCTGTTTCTATAGAGAATATTGGGATAACCCCTATACAGAATCCTGCAGATGAGAATGCAAGGCTGGATGATGAGGCTGGAGCAGTGGATATGGAGAAAGTTACCCAAACAGTCTCTGAAAAAAATAGCCCTGAATGGCCTGCTGTACATGCACAGATCTCTCCTCCCTTGCCTTGCACTGATCCCAGTGTTGTTTGCATCCAGGATGCTCAGGAGGCAGTAGAAAGAGCAGAGGCTGCCTATTGAGCCTCTAAAGCTCCCCCTGTTGTTGAGAAACTGATTCCATCTGCTATCCCTCAGTCAAATACCTCTGAAGGTGTTCCAAGTGAAATCGAAGGAACACCTCAGCCATTGCAGGGTCTCCCAACCAAGGGTGCTTCTAATCCTACTCCTGCAACATTTAGGATAAAGACCATCAAAATACAACAAGGGGGAGAAATTGTGTATTCCTCAGCCAGGAAGAGTCTAGGAACATGGAGGACATCAAAAGGGAGGTTGACACAGGTGTAGCAAATCATTCTGCACCTCCCTGCTGAGAAACTGAGAACTTTTCTTAAAAGCACTGTTGGTGTTAAATTGCAAAATAAGTTGCATATGGCTCCAGAGAAGTGGCATTATGTGGCTTCTATCTATCTATCTATCTATCTATCTATCTATCTATCTATCTATCCATCTATCTATCTATCTATCTATCTATCTATCTATCACTATTAATACATCAGGGTTATAAAAGAGACCAAGAACTATGGAACAGCAGAATACCTTTGTATCGTTAAAATCTGCAAATAGTGCTTTTCTCTCCATACCTGTGTGAGGGCTAAAACACTTATCAACACACACTAATGACGCTGAGTAAAAGCACTCTTAATACAAATAGCTGTCAGGAGCCTTTGTGAGTGTTTCAGGTATTCTCCTTTCTTTGCCAAGGAAGGTGCTCTGTGAATTTCCTTCAAGAGACCCATACTACTCCAGAGCTTGAAGCATTTGGAGTGGAAGGGCAGGGACTTTTTCATCATCTTACATGGATATCATGTGGGGTGGTGACTCTGTTCTCAGAATCCTTCCAGCCAGAGGTCTGAGTGTTCAAGGCCATATGTTGCATCTCCATGTCTGGGAGTTGAATAGCATATGCAATCTGATAAACGTGTATGCACCAACTTCTGGACCGGAGAGGACGTGGTTCTTTGAAAGTTTGTCAGCCTATATGGAGCCTTGATTATGTGGATGATTTTAATTCCACCCTCGATGTTCAAGACTACAATGTACCCCAGAGAAGGGACATATCATAGTCAGCACTGCAGGAACTCCTCGACGATTTCTCCTTGGTTGACATCTGAACCCTTTATTCCAGTTTGGTGCTCAGACCCACTGGAGACTTAAGTTGGAGAGTGCATAGAGCACAGGAAAGTATTTAGCCGGTTTTACAGACTCCCACATTTCCAAAAATCATCTAAAAACTTCCAGTTTGAAGCATCTTATCTCCCACATATCAATAGGTACCAAGTTTTACACACCCTAAAATTGGATGCCAGCAGTCCACTGAACAGTTTGATGCCCAAAATGTATTGATTTACCTAAGTACGCATATAGGGGCCTCAAAATGAAGACACCCGATAGGAGCTTTCAGTTCTGTACTTCCAGATACTGCAAAATCAACACATTTACAGCATTTTTGAGGGATAAAGGTACAAAAAAGTACGTTCAACCCAGAATACCATATATTTTTGGAAAGTACACATTCCCTCGAATCCAAATTGCGTATACATGTCTTTCTAATCCAAAGTATCAAGTCGTAAAGCTTTCCTACATTTGGTGATTTTGGTGACATTTCCAAAACTGAAAACTCACCTCAAAACTGAAGCAATGGGCATTACA
Source organism: Xenopus laevis (assembly GCF_017654675.1). Lineage (NCBI taxonomy): Eukaryota > Metazoa > Chordata > Amphibia > Anura > Pipidae > Xenopus > Xenopus laevis. Next base: position 74,178,401 of record NC_054373.1, on the reverse strand, counting down.
AATGGAACAAGACCAAGCCCTTAATAGTAAAGTAACTTTACTATGTGCAGTAGCTCCACGGTTCCCCTTCTTCAATAGGCGCAGTTGCACAACATTCATCAGAGAAGGCAGGATGGATGAATAGGCAACCAGGTGAAAGTGCAAGAGTGTGTTTAGACAATTGTGTAAATATATCTTCATTGTGCACATTTTAGAGTACCTGTACTTGCACAAGCGTACAGATGTGCAATTCATCACTGCCTAAAAATCAGTGCAGTCTACCATATCAAAGTTTTTTTTGTAGCCCTGTAGCATGCAGTTATTGGAACCAACTTCTAATTAACTGAAATCCAGAACAGTAAAGTGTGCTTTAGTTTGGGATTAAATGTTAGATTTACATCAGCCAGTCACACATAACATTCTGCTGTATGTTGTTTTTTTCATTAGTTGTCCTTTTATATATAAAAAATGAATACTTACAGAGGCAGCTGGGTATTTCTGGTTTCCACTGACTATCAATGCTGCATGTTATAGTGTCAGATCCTTGCATTGCAAAACCTTTAAGACATTCAAATCTAACAATATCATTTAGTTTATATGGACCCATAAATGCTGCCAACTTCTTTGAATTGGGCACCACAGGATTAGGGCAGTTGACATCTAAAAAAACAAGTAAAGGAAATCCATATGAGAAGAGAAGGAGAGGCACACTGCGTTATATACCAAGTCCTCTTAACGGAATAATCCATTTTATTAACACATTTATATCTATCAAAGATTAAACATGTTTGTTGACCATAAACATACAGGTTGTATTGTATACAATTTAGGCATTGGACAGCTGCAATGTTTGCTCTAATTCCTTCTCGGCTATGTGCGCAAAAAAAAATGATTTTGTGTGCACATTTTAATCTTGTGTGCACATTTTAAAAAACTTTGTGCGCAGGTCAGACAAAATGTTTTTTTTTCTCACAAAATTCTTTGCACACCACAGTTTGTTGTGTGGCATCAAAACTTATGTGTGTGCGCATGAGCGCACAGCTTAGAGGGAACATTGAGCAGCTGACACCTAAAAATACACAAAAGAAATCCATATAAAAAAATCCATAGGATAGAATACATAGAATACATACACAGAACCACTGCTACTACCAAGTTTTCTGAAACCACTGATCCAACACAATGATAATAAAGAACCACATCTTATACCAAAAGTTTTATATTTAGTTGCCTTTTCGTATATTCAAAATTAATACTTACGGAGGCAGCTGGGAATTTGTGGCTTCCACTGACTATCAATACCACATGTTATAGTGTCTGATCCTTTCATTTGCAAACCTTTGTGACATTCAAATCTAACAGCATAATTCAGTTTATATGGACCCATAAATCCTGACAATTTCTTTGAATTGGGCACCACAGGATTAGGGCAGTTAACATCTAAAAAAACAAGTAAAGGAAATCCAAATGAGAAGAGAAGGAGAGGCACACTGCGGTACATACCAAGTCCTCTTAACGGAATAATCCATTTTATTAACACATTTATATCTATCAAGGATTAAACATGTTTGTTGACCATACACATACAGGTTGTATTGTATACATTTTTGGACACTTTTCAAAAAATTAAAACTGTAGAATGATGTGTGCATATGTTGCACCAAAGAATCACTTTGTTTTATAATCCCCCGCTGTGACCACATCAATGCATAAATATAATCTTGACCAACAGATAACCCGATTGGAACCATGTATAGAATCAACCTGGAAATGTGCAGCTCTCATTTCTGTTAAGTCAGTGCTATCCAGCTTCTGTGGTACTGAGGGCCAGAATTTTTCTGGCCTACGTGGTGGATGGATAATAAGAAAAAACAGTATTAGCCACTCCCTGTTTTTAAACCACACAAACTTTAAACCACACCCATGCTACCACAAGAACTTTTAAGACCATGTCCACATTAATTGTGGTAACACACCAAAAAAAACAAATGGTTGGTGCTCACTGCATGGATATCACTTAGCACTCCTTTGTGAAAAATATAAGTCATATTAAAGAGATACCAGAAATGAAACCTTTTTTTATATCTATCATAATATTGTCTTTGCATGTTATCTATAATTTTGCCATAAGTATTTGCAAATGCTTTTACATTACCCATCTGATCCCCCCCCAATGTTCCTCTATAAGGGGGCTGCCATATTTGAGCTTCAGCAATCTGTTAGCATAAGAAAATCTGACATGTTGAGAAGGAACAGTCAGGATTGCAAAACAGTCAGGTTTACTTCAAGTAACAATTACTTACAAAAGCAGCCCTATCAGTACAAAAACGATCTACTTGAGCTATAGGTAACTTTTGATGTACAGTAATATTTTGAATAATCATTTTTTAGTGTCAGTATCACTTTAAGACATAACCTTAAATACATATGCCTCGTCCTCTCCTGTGGATAACACAGAGCACATGCTTAAACAACTTAGGGCCCACAGTTTAACAATAATTTTCAAATGCTAACAAACCCCCAGAACAAATTCCAGGCTTATGCTCCACAGGCAGAGTATGGGACACACACGGAACATAGGGCAGACAGAGTATGGCACACACAGGGAACATAGGGAAGACAGAGTATGGCACACAGAGAGCATAGGGCAGGCAGAGTATGAAACACACATAGGTAACTTTTTGATTTGATTTTGATGTACAGTAATATTTTGAATAATAATTTTTTAGTGTCAGTATCACTTTAAGACATACCCTTAAATACATATGCCTCATCCTCTCCCGTGGATAACACAGAGTCCCCCCAGCACATGCTTAAACACCTTAGGGGAGGCAGAGCATTGCACACAGGGAGCATAGGACCAGAGCTGGGCCAAGGTAGTTTGGCACCCTAGGCAAGGGTTCCAATCAGCGCCCCCCCCCCCACTATTAGCATTTCCCCCCTTACCATTACAGGTTTTTAATATAAGAAAACACATTATTTAATGAAACTTAATCCCACCTGTACCTGTGCCAGCCCAGCAGCCAATAGCCATCAATATTGCCCCAAGGCAGCAGGCCCAAGCCCCCCCATCTGTACCTGTGCCACACTGCCACTGCCAGCAGCCAACAATGAGCCCAGGCCCAGTCAGCCATATTGACCCCCAAGGCAGCCCCCCATCTGTACCAGCAGCCATCAAGGCCCCCAAGGCAGCCTCCCATCTGTACCAGCAGCTATCAAGGCCCCAAGGCAGCTCCCCATCTGTACCAGCAGCCAGCCCAGACATGGCCCCCATTATCTGTATATGTGCCAGCAACGACTTCAATGTAGGATAAGATAAGATTACAGCCAGGGCCCCAGCATGTACAGACAGCGTCACAGCAGGTCTCTCTTCATCGCCGAGTACTGCTCCCTCTAGGCGTGCACACCGCACGGTCAGCAGGTCCATTCCTCTCTGTCAGCCGTGGCCAACTGAACCGATACGTATCCACAGACCAATGTGCATGCGTGCAGGCGCGTCACAGTGAAAGTGACACTCCCAGGGTGGGGGAGTGCTGGCTGCGGCCTGCTGCTTCTGAGGATAAAACAAATCCCAGAGAGGGGGTTGGGGCCCTTGTGGGCATGCAAATTTTTTAGATTTAAACTTTAATACTAAAGGCCATGGTAACTAAATTTTAATAATGAAAAAAAAATTCTCCCTAAGAAGTGCGCCCCCCCCCAGTTATTGCGCCCACATCCAAGCGTCCAGGAAGCAACAAGCGGCAAGTGGATTGTGGAGGAAACGCTGGTCGGAGCCCCAACAGTAACCGCTAGGAAAGACTTGCAGCAGTACGGATTCGCATGGATAAGGGACTATATGCCTGTTGTAACTACTAAAATGTGAGTGCAACCAGTTGGTTTTTTAGGATATTTAATAAAAAGGGTTTTTACACTATATCTGCGCATTTTTAACCTCTTCCAGCTCAGAAGGAATACCCTACAATTTTATTCTTTACAAATCGTGATGTGCATATGCTAAATCTAAACGTTTGTAAGTACCCATTTAATAGCCACTTGTGGTGAATCGTAAAGGGTAACTGCACCAAATAGTTTTTTTGTTTTTTTTTTGGTTGTGGCACTACAACTCTCAGTAAATACTACACTATAAAAATCCTTTTTCCTTTTTTCATCATACCCTTTTCCCTTGAGCTTTAAATTAGCGCTGACCTTTTAAAGAAAATTTTGAAAGCAGACACAGCAGGCAAACTTTCATGTGGGGGGCAAACAAGGGGGGTTGCTAGCTGCCAGTTGGACATCCCTATGTTAAGTAATCTGAGTGGTCGCTATTAGATCAGTGATATATGGCCATTTGTTCCAACCTGTATAACCATTTGGCTGATTCTCCTGTGGGAAGATTGGTCATAAGTTGTCAAATGTTGCATGGAGTCTCACATTTTACCCTTATAACAAAGGGGTAAATTAAAAGAAAAAATAAAAGTCCAAGTACTACAGGTATAGGATCTAATATCTGAAATGCTTGGGACCTGGGGCCATAGGATACGTGTAACAATTATCAAGACACGACCATATTAGTAACACACGACAGATAAAGCTATAGTAACCCACAAAATAAAACAAACATAATTTCCTATTCGTTTTTTTGACCTAGGAACCATTTAACCAGTGGTTAAGGGCTCTTACACATGAGCGTTTTTACCTGCGCTCCCCTGCGTTCCGTTTTTCGGCGTTCAGCCGCAGGGGAGCGCAGGAATAGACGCTTTTAATTATTTCAAATGGGGCTGTACTCACACAGGCGCATGTAGGCGCCGAACGCAGGTTGAGACGCAACATGCTGCATTTTTCCTGCGTTCGGCGCCTACATGCGCCTGTGTTAGTACAGCCCCATTTGAAATAATTAAATGCGTCTATTCCTGCACTCCCCTGCGGCTGAACGACGAAAAACGGAACGCAGGTAAAAACGCTCATGTGTAAGAGCCCTAACCTTGTACACACTAATAATTTATAATGCTACCTGCTGATTGGTTGCTATGGGTTACTAGACAAGTAGCAAACTGTAGAGCATTTATTACATTATCTTGATGGTTTGACTTTTTTTTAAAGCTTACAATGGGATAACGGAACATTTATTTATAATGAATATGATATGAGTTTAAACAGTACCCATGTCTTCAGCAGTGCTCACAGTTAAAATTTGGCATGGGCATTATATACTTATTGATGTGCATTAAAATGTTCCAATTTCTCCTGTCTACTAGGAAATCCTTCTCTGAATCAGGCTGCTCCCTGAACATCAGAAGCACAGAGATTTCCTGAAGACTGGGTCTCATTGACTCAGTGGCGTAACTAGATATTACTGGGCCCCACAGCAAATTATTTTTCAGGCCCCCAAAGTGTTTAGAGGTTGACTTGTTTCTCCAATATTTATTGAAATTGTATATGAATTAGGGCCTCATGGGGCCCCTATACCTCCTGGGCCCCCCTGCAGCCGCAGGGTCTGCTTCCTCTATAGTTACGCCCCTGCATTGACTTAATTGGGAAGACCAGCCAAATGCAGATTTGGGTGTGTTGAAGGTTTCAAGTGATGCCATTATTTCTGCTTGTCGAAAATCAGATACATCAGTCAGTAACCTTATCTTTGACATGAATGATGCAGCACTTAAACTGTGGTGTTGGGATTTGCCATGGTAGCACATAAATATAAACAGTAGACCTATTTGACCTTTGGTGCTTAGCTGATCCTCAATCTTCGACTGCATGTTGCTGGGTTGTTACATAGAGTTACTTGAATTTTATTTAGGTTTAAAAAAACACATTTCCATCAAGTTCAGCCCCTCCCAATGACACCAGTGCATATTTAGATATAGAGATGTAAAGTATGGGACCTGTTATCCTGAATTCACGGGACCTGGGTTTTTCGGATAACAGATGTTTCTGTAATTTGGATCTTCACACCTTAAGTCTACTAGAAAATCATGTAAACATTAAATAAACCAAATAGACTGGTTTTGCTTCCAATAAGGATTAATTATACTGTATCTTTGTTTGCTCAAGTACTAGGTACTGTTTTATTATTACAGAGAAAAATGGAATCAAATGGAGTTTATGGGAAACAGCCTTTCCGTTTAATATGGAGCTTTCTGGATAACGGATAATTAACAGTGGATCTTAAAAACCCCAATAGCTTTGGATATTATGCTTGTCCAAGAAGACATCTAAGCTACGCTAGTTCCCAAAAATGGGGTTGGAAAGGGAACAGATGTTAAAAGTGTATATCAGGATACCTTCAGAAACGAGTTCCCACCTATGCATTTAGGAGGAGGATTGCTCCAGGTCCCATTCTCTGTACAGAAAACGTTACGTTCACCCATGATCTCAAGGTTATGAGCAATGCATTGGTACTTCACAGACTCCAAGTATATATATTCTTCTTTTTGTGGAGAAAATTTTACACCGAGTATATTTTCTGGAGGTGGACAAGTAACAACTATAAAGAAAAGAGATTTATATTTTTAATCAAGAAAAACAACACTAAATGATAATAAAATTGAAACAGATGTATTCCAAGGTCCCTAGAGCTGGGAACAACACAGTGGCTGATTTACGGCGAAAGATGTAAAAACGCTACTGACACGTTCCTATAAAAATCATAGGGCCGTGTCAGTATAAAGTAAAAGTTGCACACGTAATTGTCCCGCCCCAGGCCCCGCAAACCTATGTTCACCCAACCCTCCGACTAGGGTTGCCACCAGGCAAAACACCTGCCAAGGCCGGGGCCGGTATTACAAATATACCGGCAATGTAGCTGCCGATAAAGTTGTAATACCCTTAAAAAGACCCCCTCGGCCAGCCCCCAATCCCTTTTAAACTTACCTTGTCCTTTGGTTCTTCTCCTGCTCACACCGTGGCCACGCCCCTTTACAACATAACCCGCCCCATTTGCCGTCACGCCACGCCCCCTTTTTTGTACCCACCCCCTCCAGCCGGAATTTTTTGGGGGAAAAGATGGCAACCCTACCTCCGACACAGCTAAAAGTCCTTCTGAGCCATTTCAGTGACGCTGGACTGGGGATGGCACGATCCTTCCTGATTATGAATGAAAACAGGAATTCAGCCTATGGAAGGATTGCTCCGCGCCCAGCATCACTGAAGCAACCTGGTCAGGTTACCAGATCTGTTACTAGTGTCAGCGAGTCAGCAGCACACGGGTTTGCGGGGCTGGGAGTGGCTTTGTGGGGGGCTTTTCAAGGAATGATTATGTGTGTAGCATTTACTTTATACTGACACGTTCCTATGATTTATATAGGAACGTGTCAGTATCGCTTTAAACTGCAATTGCAAATTGTTGTAACTAATTAATGCTGATTGATTGCTATTGGCAACCGCACTTGTGCAATTTAGCACCTACCCTATAATATAATAGAATAAAGTAGTATAAAGTGATGCTACAACAGTTACAGGAATACAATGTTCTACAATCTACAATGTTATGAAACGATATATGTATATATTGAAAGCTGTAAACAGTCAGAAGAAGAAGGGAAATAAATCTATCTAGAATTAGCCATTCTATAGCATACTAAAGGTGAACCACCTCTTTAACAGTCTGTCTGTTCTGTGTGTACAGGAGGGAAACAAAGGTTGAACAGTGCAAGATGAAGAGCAATATCTTGTCACTAACTAATTTACATATAAGCAAATGAATATACATTGTGATCACCTTCACATACTGGAATAGAATTACTCCAACTTCCATCTGCTTGACAGTATCTGTAATTTATCTTTGAGATCATTGTATATCTGAAAACATAAACATATGTTACAAATAAAGGATTATTTTGTGAATTAAATAGTAATTTCAGTATTTTAACATACAAGATCTTTGGTTTGAAACCTCTATAATTCTGTAACTATAAAGCGAGTGTGGGAGCTGCTAAACGAGTGTTGCATGTGATCTAAGGGTAGGACTTCACAGATGATTTCCGCACAATCCGACGTGCTGCGCAAAAACGCAGGCGTCACTTTGGATGCAACAGAAATAAGGTGAGTAATGGAAATGTCAGATGAAGTCACAGTGTGCAGTGTCTGCATCACATCGAAAAGTAGTTTTTGCGCATTGAAAAGTAGCACTTCCATTATACTTAAAGGTTTTGCTCTGTATTAAAAGGGGCAATGATTCACGGCAGGAAGGGGTCATTATTTCACTGTATAGATCACTGGTAAGGCCCCATCTAGAATATGCCGTATAGTTTTGGTCTCCAGTGCTCAAACAGAACATTATTATATTAGAGAGGGTACAGAGAAGGGCAACTAAGCAGGTAAAAGGTATGGAAAATCTTAGTTATGAGGAAAGACTTGGTCTTCTCTAGCATGAACAACCCCAACTTGGCCAGCCTTTCCTTATAACTAAGATTTTCCATAACTTTTACCAGCTTAGTTGCCCTGCTCTGTACCCTCCCTATTACTCTTAAGGGGTGATATGATAACTATGTATAAATATAAAAGAGGATCATATTCTCTAATGCTAAATTTACCAGTAGATCTTTCCAGCTGACACAAGGTCACCCATTCCGATTAGAAGAAAAGAGGTTCCGCCTAAATGTTCAGAAAGGGTTTTGATGCATACGTGCTGCTATTACATTATACTCTGCTGCATCATTTCTACATATATTAATTAATTAAAAGTGTCAATTATGACCACAAGTGAATTAACAAGATGAATGCAATTGTCTCATGTATCAACACCATTCATTAAAAGTTTTTGTGTCTGAACAAGTTCCTTGCACTTCTGTATAGTTGAGTTAAATGCCAATGCACTTGCCCAGTCTGCTCTGATGAATTGTGTGTCACCTACTGATGCTGAGGAACCTTAAAGGTTTGTAGGGGTCTGTTGTTTGGTAGCTTATGCTACTGATGGGACTACCTCCACCCTTAATGTGGTTATAGTTCCAGGGTTTCCACAGCAGGCTGCATGAATAGGAGCACCAGACCAACATAATCATTTGCTAAAGGCATGTAGGGACCTATAGGATATCCTATCCCTATAGAGTTAATCCCCTACCTTTTGTATGTAGTTCTCTTTTCCCTTGTTATTGGGCCAAGCCCTTCTAACTGGTAAAGTGTAACACCCTCACCTATTGGACAAAGAGTGTAATGACACTCCCCTGCCACACTGCTATATAGTGTTGTGCAGGGAGTGGCCTCTTCCTCTTTGGCTCCTGGTGCTGCTGCTAGGTGAATCCCCATTGAGCCTGGGATCACCATAGGCCCCAGTAAGCTTTTACCCCAGAGGGACACCTTTGGTGCTAAGTCGGGGACCAGGTAACCCTGTGAACGAGGAACAGCTGGTGTAGTAGAGGTGTAGCAGAAAGAGCAGTTGTCGCTCCAACGAGGATTGTAGGAGGAAGTAGCTTTCCCACAAGGCCTGTTTGCCTTTAGAGCAGGGAACTCAGTTGATAGGCATCTAGGTTAGCAAAGGACTACCTGTACCCTACCTGATCGATCCCGATCCCCTCACTGTGCAACGAGGGTTAAACTAGGAATTGAAGTACACCTATCTGCAATATCCTTTGGGAGTCGCATCTGTCTGACTGTGAACCTTGTATTGTCCAAAGTGATTCCATCTGCTGTGTCCTATACATCTTTGTAAGTTAACCTGTGGTCATTTGCCTCTGGCATAATAAATCTGTGCTCCTGTTTTACCTTTTAAGAACCTCCTGGTGTCCATTATTCTATTTTCATTTATATGCCTGTGAGTTGTAGTTCAACTACAGTTTAAAGGGGAAGCTTCCATTTGGCGAAGGCTCTGCCCTGAGTGAAGATTTGCAATGTAACCCATGCTCGCTACCTAGCTGGTCACCCTTAACTCCTAATTGGCAGAATAGGCCAACAAAGCGTTACAGGCATTTTAATGCAAACATGAAATTATGTAATCCCAAATATGAAAATGTTAGGTGCAACATGCACCCAATTTGTGAAAAGATGCCCTCCCAATTTTGGCACATGCAGTGGACTACAGTTCCGTGCAAAAGTATCCACCCCCTTGGCTTTTTACCTATTTTGTTACATTCCAACCTGTAATTTAAATGTTTCTTAATCTTATTTTATGTGATGGATCTGCACAAAATAGTCTAAGTTGGTGAAGTGAAATAAGAAAAATATATATAAAAAAATGTAAAAAAAATAAAAAACTGAAAATTGGCATGTGCATATATATATATATATATATATATATATATATACATATCCTCCCTTTGCCATGAAGCTCCTAAAAAATTCTGGTGCAACCAATTACCTTCAAAAGTCACATAATTAGTGAAATGAAGTCCACTTTTGTGCAATCTGATCAAGTGTCACGTGATCTGTCAGTATAAACACACCTTATCTAACATGGTACCACAACAATGGTACCACAACAAACCTGCCAAAGAGGGCCACCCACCAAAACTCACAGACCGGGCAAGGAGGGCATTAATCAGAGAGGCAGCACAGAGACCAAAGGTAACCATGAAGGAGTTGCAGAGTTCCACAGCAGAGACTGGAGTATCTGTCCATAGGACCACAATATGCCATACACTCCATAGAGCTGGGCTTTATGGAAGAGTGGCCAGAAAAAAGCCATTACTTAAAGTTAAAAATAAGAAGGCACTTTTGAGTTTGCCAAAAGGCATGTGGGCGACTCCCTGAATGTATGGAGGAAGGTGCTCTGGTCAGATGAGACTAAAACTTAACTTTTCGGCCACCAAGGAAAATGCTATGTCTGGTGCAAACCCAACACATCCCATCACCCCAAGAACACCATCGTCACAATGAAACATGGTGGTGGCAGCATCACTCTGTGGGGATGTTTTTCAGCAGCAGGGACTGGGAAACTGGTCTGAGTCAAGGGAAAGATGGATGGTGTTAAATACAGGGATATTCTTGAGCAAAACCTGTGTGAGTCTGCCTGTGATTTGAGACTGGGATGGAGGTTCACCTTCCAGCAGGAAAATGAGCTGAAGCATACTGCTAAAGCAACACTCGAGTGGTTTAAGGGCAAACATTTTAATGTGTTGGAATGGCCTAGTCAAAGTCCAGACCACAATCCAATTGAGAATCTGTGGTCAGACTTGAAGATTGCTGTTCACAAGCGAAAACCATCCAACACGAAGGAGCTGGAGCAGTTTTGCCTTGAGGAATGGGCAAAAATCCCAGTGGCAAGATATGGCAAGCTCATAGAGACTTATCCAAAGCGGCTGAATACTTTTGCAAGGCACTATAAGCTAAATATAACTTTTTGCAAGGCACTGTCAGCTAAATATAACTAAATATTATTTATTACTTACCTTACATGTAAGCCTTTAAGTGCCACAAGTATCATTGTGGCAGTGACATCAATTTCAAGTTTGCTCTTTGGTCTATGTTTTACATAGACCAAAGAGCAAACCCGCAGCATGGCAAGATCAGAACTGCAGAGCTCTGGGATTCATAAAGGTTGAAAAATATTGCTCACAATCATTCAGCATGTTGTATTCACATTTACAAGCAAAATGTTTTCACCCATCTATTCTTGCCTTAAATTATGAATGCATAATTTTCTGTTAATGTATTAAGATAGGTGCTAAATTGCACCAGTACAGGTGTCCATGGCAGCCAATCACATCTTTGTCTTCATTTTCTTGTATTAGACTAAAACTAAATGCTTATTGGTTGTTATGAATAACTGCACCTAAGCAGTTTAGCAGATATGCTTAACTCATGATTATCTGACCTGACCGTTGTTTTGAACATGTAGTTTGTCTATTGCCTGCCCTAACTTGACTGTAAGAACTTATTGTTGTCTCCCATCTGATCTGACACTGGCACATTATAAAAGCTTGTTGTTTGTGTGCTTTTTGTGCTGATCTGTGGTTTGATTCTCAACCTGCCACTTATACATTGGTCTACCATTTATCTTTTTTTCAGAAAACTTATGAAAACATTTCATCCTGTACAGTAACTTTGCTCTTGATTCTTATCATGTTCGTAACATCATTTCACAATGTTACAATGCACACAGGCTCTTCCTGCCACTCATACACCTGCAGTAAACAGAATACATTGGTTTTTGTGATGTACACAGTTTGCTGTCATTGGAAAACACAGACCAACGCTTTCTATCGAAGTCATAAAAGGAGAGCAAAATACTAAAAACTAATGTGGCTAAAAACGCAATATTTTATATAATGACTGTGGCGTTTATACAAATGGCCTGTAGATGTCACTGTGCTCAAGACTTATACTGTGTCTATTTTTCTTTGGATTCTTTAACTTTAAGTATATGTATTCATTTGTTCAATTCCTTGGTATGTCATGCAGCAATGTATATTCTTCTTCTATGCTTATCTTGACATACTTAATATGTTGTACACCATAATCTGTTGTGTTTATGAAAACCCAATAAAACATTGTTGAGAATACTTATACTGTGCATACTTTCTATACAGCGTGTGGTGTTAGAGTTGCTTACTGTTGTGTAATGGCTGCATGAGCCTGCTAATAAAGCACAGTTATACTCTACTCATCCTCTGCTACCAAAACATAACAAATTGATGACGAGATGTCTCTTCTACCTCTGCAGCAGCCTGCACCCTTCCCTGGTGAGCTTACCATACCTTTTACTGCTTGGATCTGAAAATTATATTATTGCTGCTAAACAAGGGGAGATTTCTGCTGCTAGAAAGCGTGCTTTACTTATTCACTGCCTGGGAGCAGAGGGACAGCGTATATTCTACACATTACCATTACCTGATGAGACTTATGAACTGCACTTACTGCTTTAAAGAACTTTTTCGTGCCAAGAGTAAATGTGGTTGCTGAAAAATATCAATTCCGCCAACGTGGACAGCGTAATGGCGAATCCACAAAACAATTTGTAGCAGCTTTGAGAGAGCTAGTTGTTACCTGTGACTTTGGGAATCTAACAGATGAAATGCTAAGAGACCAAATAATGGAAAAAACAAACTCACATAACATTAGAGAGAGATTGCTCCTAGAGCAGGATTTAACCCTTGCAAAGGCTATTACAGTTGCTAGACAAATTGAAATAGCAGGCTAAAACTCTCAATCAGGGAACTGCTGGGAAGGTATAGACTGTGAATTCAGCACTGTGGACTAATAATGCACAGTCACAGGAAAAATACAGTGCTAAGGAAAGGGATTCACTGCAAAACTGTGCAGCAAATACAAATAAAAAATACTGCTTTCGCTGTGGTTCAACACAACACACTGCAAATTATGCTACATGCCCTGCAAAAGCTGTTCAGTGCCACAAATGCAAAAAGTTAGGACATTTTGCTAAGATCAGCCGTAGTTCTGCTAAAGATGTTCATGAAGTCACTACTACAAATGTCACAGTATTAAGTGTGGATAAAGCTGACACATTTATTCCAGATAAGTTTATATGCACTGTCAATGTCAATACTGCTTCTGCTGACAAGGGACACTTCTTTAACCTGATGCTTGATACAAGTTAAGCTTTTTCTATACTACCAAAGGATATTTTCTTAAAATACTTTGAAAAAGATGCGCTTGTTGCACCTGCCCTGAGACTGGTCATTAACTTAAAGGATCCAATCTCTGTGCTTGGTTGCTTGCCAGTGACTGTACAATTTGAATCAAATACTGAAAAATGTGACTTTTACATTGTGAATAAGGGCACTGCTATACTTTGAAGGGATCTCTTTGCTGCATTAAACGTACAATTAGTTGGTGGTCTCATTACAGCACCAGTGCCTGCCACACAGCCAGTGTCTAGAATTTCACCACAAAGCAACAGTTCACTGGGCTGTGAAAAGAACTTTGTACACAAAGTTAAGTTGAGACCAGATGTAAAACCAGTACCATTTCCTGATTCATTATGGGAAAAACTTGCTATTGATATTGTGGGTCCTTTTACAGATGCTCCTATAGACTGCAGATTTGCTATAACCTTGATAGGAGTGTATCGTAATTTTTCCAGCTCTGAATGGGTGATGGTAAAAAGCTTACATAATAACAAAACCATAATTATTAAGAAGGCAGATAAAGGGGGAGCCATGGTAATTATGGAAAAAATTCAATATGATTTTGAAGCAGAAAGGCATCTTAGTGATGGTGTATCCTATGAAATACTTGATGACCCTACATGGCAAACTAAAAGAATAATTGATGCTTTATTGTATGAAGCTGAAATCGAGGGGGTTATTATGCCTTAACAGTATAATTTCCACGGACACCTGTCTTCTACCTACTCCCCAAAATACATAAGGATCCTCTAAATCCGCCTGGTAGACCCATCGTATCAGGGAGTGGATCCTTACTACAGCCACTGGCCATTTTGGTAGATAACTATTTGCAGCCCATTGTGCAGGGTTTACCCACATGTCTAAAGGGCACCCCTGATTTTCTCAATACAGTTAACCATATTTCAATTCCAGAAGCTAAAGGTGTACCTATGCACAATGGATTTGGCCAGCTTGTACACATGCATTCCGCATGATGAGGGGCTAGAAAGTGTTTGGCACCACCTTTCCATAAAACACTCTGATGATCCCCAAATAATTTCATTGATATGCTCGTTATTGCAGCTGGTCCTAACTAAAAATTATTTTCAATTTGACAAAAATTTTTTTTGCACAAATAAGGGACCAGTATGGGGGCCAATATGGCACCCACTTACACAAACATATTTATGTATGATTTGGAAGAAAAGATAATCTTACAAAATGCCATGTTTTCACAGTATATATACTGGTATTGTCGCTTTGTGGATGACATATTTTTGGTATGGTGCGGGCCTCACAGTAAGCTTTCACAGTTTATTGAATACATCAACAAGGTACATCCTACGATTAAGTTTGTATTACATAATGACACCTCACACATTGAATCTCTTGATGTTTCAATATACTGTGAAACTAATAAGCTATCCACCATGTTATACAGAAAACCAGTTGATAAAAATAACATGCTATTATATGACAGCTTCCATCCACTAGGTAATACAAAAGGTTTACCCAAAAGCCAGTTGGTGCAAATGCATTACTTCTGAGACTAATATAGTCAGTTAGTAAGTATTATAATTAACCATTAATTCAGTTATTGAAAATAATTATCAAATTATGTGTGTACCAGATCTGCTTTCACTTCAATCAATAGTGATGGACTCAAGTGACTTTGTTTGAACTTTATTTGAACCTTTTTGAAAAATAGTTTTTGAAAAAATGTTCTCGTATTTTTTGAGCACATTTTTACCAAAAGTTTTTGGACTCAAGGAACAAGGCTTGGGGACCTGGTGTTACACTGGAGCTGTTATGTCAATGCTATTGGAATTGTTGAATGTTAATTATATACAATGTACTATTGTTTGCAATATAGGGGTATAGTATTGCACACTAGATGGCACTCTACATATTGTTATATGAGCAATGTTGGGATCTATGGTAGGTTATCAGTTATGAAGGGCAGTTGATGTCCTGAAACGTTTGATCGTGACCTGCGTGTCCAGAGCACTTAAATAAATTTGGGAACCCCCCATTTTTGACTAAGGTCTTGGCATTCTAATTTTTTCTCAGTACTGCCAGTGGGAGAGGCCAGTACCAATACCTTTTTCCTCATAATCTTGAATTTTTGCACTGGTTTCTGTGCTGCCATGTAGTTATCTGTACTGATTACTAATCAGCCTTATCTGGTACAGAAGCCCAAAACATAATGTACAACATTTCTAGTCTACTTCTTTAGTTAATTCAAATTTTATTTAATCATGGGCATAACAAGCTTGTGGCTGGCCCCCCTGCCAGAAAAACTTTTGAAGTGTCCAATGCGCACAGCTGCTCCTACCCCCAACTCACCCCCGTTTGCAACCCCCGCTGCAAGCTCGCACAGCCACGAGTGTGTCAATTAGAAGTAGGAAAAAAGCAGTGGGGGAATTCAAACGCTATAGAAGAAGCAGACCCAGAGGCCCAGCCCCATTTTCCCTGCCCCCCCTGCCCGTTGCGGGGTCTGCTTCCTCTATAGCCTTCCACTCACTTTAATGATTTTCTTTTTTTCTGTAATAATAAAATAGTACCTTGTACTTGGCCCTAACTAACCTACATGAATTTGTATTGGTGGACAAACAAACTTGTTGGGTTTATTTAATGTTTTAATGATATTTTAGCAGACTAAAGGTATGGTGATCTGCATTATGGTAAGATTTCTTATCCGGAAAACCCCAGTTCTCAAAGCATTTCAGATAATAGACCTTTACCTGTATAACTTAAGTTTGAACTATTAACAGACTTTGAACTATTAACAGTTGTGAGAAGATACTTTTTTTTCTGGCTCAGAAAACTCCATTACTACACCAATTACTACACCAATGCTAAATTTCTTCCATCAAGGGCATCAAAACATTGGAAGATACCTTTGTATTGTTCATTTGTTGCACAGACAGGAGCTTATTATGCATCTATGGGAAATTGCAATAAAGGTGCAATGATTGTTTTTAGTCATTAGAACTGGTGCCATTTACTGCTTATCATATTCCACGTAGCGTTATTTTACAAAATGTTGCCCCTTTAATTACGGAGGACAAAAACTGTGGAGACGTAAGCAGAATATTGAAGTTCTTAGAAATCAAAATATAAATGAGTCAGTGTCACTGTGGTTATGTAAAAATGCATATTCACAGTTTATTGTGGTTCATTAAGTGCATGTTGATAGAAGTACCAGGGAAGGAGTAACCTTGAAAATTCAAGGTAGGGTTCCTACCATACAAAAATTTTATCAAAAGATATATGTCCCAAGGCTTATTTTTAGTAAAAATAAATTATTTATTAGTATTCACATTTAAAAAGTTTGATACATACTGACCCCACATGGCCCACCTTATGCGTTTCGTACCCTCCAGCACTTAGTCATAAGTGCAAAAATAAATAATTTATTAGTATTCACATTTAAAATGTTTGATACATACTGACCCCACATGGCCCACCTTACGCGTTTCATACCCTCCGGCACTTGGCCATAGGTGTCGACACCTATGACTAAGTGCCGGAGGGTTGGCTGCCTTTGGAACCGGGGCATGTCCCTCTGGCTGTGTTCAAGGATATATACGGAAATCAGATGCATGGACTCCCGATTATAAAATAATTTAGAGTTCCTACCATATTGTGTAAAAATCAATTGAGAACAGTACTGCTTGTCCTGGGTCTGGATTCCACTGTCCTCTGTTGACTGAATTAGTGTGCAGAGGACAGAGCACAGGAACAGACCAAATAAATTATCTGCTGTTGGGACCAAACTAACAAATACACCAAGTAAAAAGACCAATGAATGGGTCCAAAGTCACCTGGATAAACATGTCCTTAAATGCACATGTTTCAGAAGCAGATTGTGTAATGATTATGCAAAACATTTCAATAAGACAATTAAACAAAAAGAAAGTAAAAAATAAGTTATAGTGGTCCTTTCAAATTAGGTATTACATGGTATTACAACACATATTGCCATGTCGATATGTAAGCAGATGCAGGACTCACCCCTTTTCACAGAAATAAGTTACCCTTGATCCAACAGAAAAATCTGTTTCCTTAAAATATCCATTAAATGCTTCACCAGGGTATATACAGAGTTTCTCTACAATTGAGATGACATTACAATAAGTAACTTAAATATAAACAAATCAAATACAGTATGAGATTAGATATTCTGGTGGTATACTTTATTACATACATGCTTTATGCTCATGTGTAACTACTGTGCCCTCCCCCAAAATGTGGAAATGCAGCTTGAACTGCTCACAAAAGTCTTTGCCACTTAAGAAGTGAATTTGAAAGAAAACATTTCCACAATTTAGCATATATAACTTTACAAAAAATCTGTGGTATCCAGGTATCCAATATAGGTTGCGAAAAAGCTGGACCAACAAAGAAGTGATGAATTAGAAAATGTATTTATGTAAAGCTTTACACATTTTGTTCCTAAGGGGCACTGAATCATAGACTGGAGAACATCAGAAGTAACAAGATATTTAATTGTAAAACGACCAATCACCACAGAAATCAGCATCCAATGCAATGTCTCAGATAGTAGTCTCAGACATCTTTTTTCTCAGACAGAACAAATTAAGAAGAATATATATACAAAAGTGCTAAGATTTTTAATTGTGGTTAATCCATGATTCAGTGAACTGTTAAATGATTGGTTAACTATCTGAGACATTTCATTGGATGCTTATGTCTGTAGTTTAATCAGACTATAGGGTATATTCAGCAATCTGTGCAAAAAAGTGGAGTAAGAATATACCACAAATCCATCTATGTCATTTGTCCGACTTTCATTCTGTGTACTGAGAATATTTTTGTATACAGAATGTATTCTTGTATACAAAATGTACCTGAGACAAATGGTACTCCATACATGGGTTGAAAAACTGATTTGTGACAGTTACAGCAATTTTTAAGTGACTTTCCACAAAAATCATGGACAGTTGTATTGGATTCTGTAGTAGAATTCTGCCCTAAAAATCACTACTTATGTATAGATGACTGTCATTTTTGTATTAGACTGGTGGAAGATTTGAGAACTCTTTTGAGCTCCCATAGTAAAGTGGCAATACTTTATATATGATTGAAAAGCTATCTGGCAGAAGCACCTTTTAAAGGCAAAGATGATGGTATGTATAGACCAGAGAAAATCATGAAGTCCTTAGGAAGTTGAAGGTTTGACCAATGGAAACGTATAAGGCAGGTGGATTGTACAGAAGTCCTCAGGTTCCTGCTGATTTCAGATCCTTTAAGGATTTTCATGAATCACTACAATATCATTGTGCACAGTGCAGCGCAATTCTGAGGTGCGATGGTTTTAATGCAAAAAAGATAATTGATTTGTACCATTTATAATACATTTGCTATACTATCTGTACACTCATTTATGCTTACTTTACAGATAAAATATTTAAATGACACATACCTAATTTATATAGTATTGTTTATTGTTGTATTGTTCCAGTTGTGTGATGCATTGTTTGCTATAGAAATGTTCTTGTTATATATATATCTACCTGTCCTGGGCAAAGCACCGGGTTTCACCAAAGTGTTTTAAGCCAAAGTGTTTTTACACCAACACAAAAACAAAAGCTGAAGTCACTTACTTTTGCAGAATTC
Source organism: Xenopus laevis (assembly GCF_017654675.1). NCBI lineage: Eukaryota > Metazoa > Chordata > Amphibia > Anura > Pipidae > Xenopus > Xenopus laevis. The sequence continues at coordinate 74,159,301 of NC_054373.1, read as the reverse complement.
ATCTAGTTTTGACCATGTTGTATTAGCCAAACACCGTATGTAATTTTTTTTAAAGCGGATTTTCAAGTATCCAGGCCGACATTCGTACCCCACAATTGAATCTGTGGGGAAAATATTTGTATCCATGTGTTCTGTTTTCAGCTGTGCATATGAAAATCTTGGGGGAGAATCACATGAACCTGTCAAAATAATTACATTTTGTTAGAGCAGGAATCAGACAATTTTTTTTATTTTATTTAGTGCTTATACATTGTCCTTCCCTCCCTACTGTATATTGAACTGACAAAAGGTAGATTTGTAATAGATTTGGAGACACAATTATTTTAGACTAGGGTTATCAAATTATCTATCATCTTTATTCCCTACTAATAACCTCAAGTACTGTATTATTTTACTGGCTTGACAGTAAATATGTCAGCCAGGTGTCAACTATAAACAGAGGTCACAGTGATCCCCAAGCATAAAAGGGATCAGTGACTGCCAAAGCATAATTTTTCAAGCATAGATGAGCTCTGAGACTCTCTCTAGCACAATGGCCTGGAAACATGCTGGAAACATTAAACTGGTTAGACACAGTGAATAGCAATCCACTGGTACAAATAATGGGTTTAATACACCCAATATATCAAAGCACAATAATATGTAATGTCCGCATATCCTAAAATACACCTTACAATCATTATTTTTAGTTTGCAAGATTTGTGGGGCATTGCAAATAGTTACTACAGCCAAAGCTCTGCAAACACATCAAATATGTATATTTTACAATATTGGAGGTGAAAACGTATACTGGCCAAATACTATTGGTACGTGTCTGTCAGGGCCACTAGGCCAGTTGGAGTGATAGTTAGGACTTGGAGAACAGGGACAAAGACTATGGTCAGAAACAGAAGGGTTAATCAGGGTACTGAGCCCAGGTCCTTGGCCTGATGGTAAAAACATATACAGAATGAAGCGAGAAGGCGCACACTCTTAAATCCAACTGAGGGGTGCTAATCCATAGGGGACTCAATTTAGCCCTCTTGAAGCGTTGATAGACCTCAGGACCTGACTAAAGATTTAGAAATGTTAAAAAAGAAGGAGCTACAACTCCATTCACATTGTGTATCATTAAGTGAGTATTACAAGCAGAGGCTTATCCCTCGTGGATTTAGGATATTTAAAACACCCACCACTGGGAGAGATGACAAGGAATTTTGTCAGAAGTGGTGTGCCATTTTGAACAAGGCTTCACTAGACCTTATGGTACTGGTGATTGAACACACGAGTAATAATTTATCCAAAACCCGCATGGAGATTCTTAAAACGGAACTTGAATTTGACAAAGTCTCAAACCAGGAGGAAAGAGATACCTTTAATGCACAATTGTCTCAAAAACTTGATGAATGGAGGAATGACTTACTTGCCTTTAAAAAGAAAATGTTACTAAAGGTCATGCAAGATTACAAAACTGATAACATATATAGGTGGTCTAAAGGTGATATATATTCAACAGAAAACCACTTAGATTTATTCCTCTGGCAATGGTATAGATACTGGTGATAGTGACTCCCCTGGTCATAAGACTTTTTTATCAAAGGGTGCAAAAGGCAAACCAAGAAAAAAACAAGTAGGGGACAGAACAAGTCAAAAAGAAGGGACGGGCGAACAAACAAATCAGGAGAACTTACAGAAAACTCAGTCCAGTCCAGTAAAGAAACGCAGCAACAGAAGGGACAGATAATATTCAACTTATCCTCTACACCTTTGTCAGAGACACAGGCTCAGGTTCTAGGTGTCAGGGGGCCTATTGGCTCCCCCAGGGAGTAGTCAGGACCAGGGAGGAAGCTTAGGGTAGAAGTCCAGGTTTGAGGTATCCGAAAAGAGTCAGGCGAAATTGTGGTCAAGTTCAGGCAAAGTATTCAATCAGGCAGGCGGCGAGGATCAGAATCAAGGTCAGGCAGTAGTCAAGAAACCAGGAAATAGCAGATTAGGAATTTAGGGAACCCAGGAACACAAAGCAAGAATTCCTATACTTGGACATTGAACCGGCGTCCTGGGCGTCCTTTTATTCGAATTTGGCACCGGTTTGTGACATCATCATGCCTGCGACCCGATGCTGGCGTCACTACACCAATGTCACAACCCAAGTGGGACAGATGGGCACGATCCTTTGTCACCGGGTTAGGAAGCGCCGTCCGGTGCTCGTAACAGTACCCCCTAAGATCTTTTCCACCTCGTACTCCTGTTGGCCATCCACAGAGATAGCTGAAGGGGGAGACTGATCAGAAGAAAAGCGATTGGAAACTGCTGGTTTCACCAGGGAGAACGCGTTGGGAATTTGCATCTCGGGGGGGGGGAAACTGAAGTCTAACGGGCACAGGATTGATAATCTCCACAATGGAGAATGGACCAACAAATTTAGGACCAAATTTAGGAGAAGGCACTCTTAGACAAATGTTTCTAGTAGATAACCACACCTTATCGCCAACTTTGTATGCAGGAGAGGACCTGTGTCTCCGATCTGCAGAAGTCTTATGCACTAAAGCATGGGTGCCCAGGACGTCGATCGTGGTCTACCAGTAGACCGCCGTCATGTTTCTGGTAGACCGTGACCTGGAGGGCTGGCGATGCTGTACCCATAGCAACCCTTCTGTGTGTATATGTGCCTCAAAGCCATGGGAGGATCGACTCCTCTGTGATAGACAAGCTGGGTAACCAATAGTCATGCAAGAAAACCGCCCCAATACTGCTGTTGCTGCTGACCTGTGCTGCTGCTGCCACAGCCAGCCCCACAGTGTGTCTTGTTCCTGATTGCCTGTGAGGTGAATAGAGGTGGTGCTTATGGGACCCGGCGCCGCCTGACTGGCTGGACTGTGGCCGCCTACAAGAGGAAACGTGGCTCTCTGCCTGCACTGGCCGTAAACACCGAAAAGTTGAAAAAGCAGGCGGCAGGGAGCGATCAGGAAGCGGCAGCTGAAGAGGAGTTTATTGTCCCCCACCTGTATCAGAGGTGAGAGGCCTTGGCCCGTACTAGGCATGAGGTCTGTGGCTGCTCCGCATCTCCCACGTTTCCTCTTAGCAGGTCTATAATCAGAGCTCTGGTGGTGCCCAGGGAAGACTCTGCCTTGGAGGGACAGTTATCAGTTGGGGGACGGGAGCTAAGAGCTGTAAACCATATAATCACTTTACTTCGCTTAATACTCCTGGACCCTCTGATCATTGATTCCAGTTCTGGCACAAGTACTGAGTGTATGTAGTTCTGCAGTGTTTCATTGGTTAATATGATCAGAACCCTGTGCTACTCATGCTGGGAGCTGTAGTTTAAAAGGAATACAGTTTCATGGTACAACTCTTCTTCTATAGGCATTTTAGGTATAGAGAAGGGGGAGGAGCTGATAAGGTAGGATGTGTAATCTCTCTATAGTTTATACAGGGTTGCTAGGTTGGTGGCTTTCTTACCAAAATAAGTGGTGGGCAGGCTCACAGCAATGGACACTGAAGGGAGGGAGGGAGGTCGGGCTCACAGCAGCAAGCACGGAGATAGAAGGGAGGGCTGCAAGCATGGACAAGGAGGGGAAGGGAGGGCTGAGAGCAACAAGCATGGAGGGGAAGGGAGTGTGTTCAAACGTTCATAACCTACCAGTTTTGGCAAAAGTATTAATTAGGGGGTGTGGCCACAAAAAGTATGGCTAGCCTTGGAAGCGGCACAAATAGTACAGGCAGCAACAAAGTCTTTGACATCTTTACAGATAGTCGGCCACCAGACTAGGCTTCGTAACAGCTCAAGAGTCTTTTCAGGACCAGGATGTCCAGCTTGCTTGGAACAATGAGTCTGTTGTAGGATGGGCAGGCGAAGCTCAGGGGGTACAAACACCATCCCAATGGGGGTATACGAAGGAGCAGAAGACTGACCAGCCAAGATTTGTTCAGCAAATTGAGGGAACAGAGATGCAATAATTTTGGCAGGAGGAATAATTGGTTCTTTTCTTTTCTTTTAGAATTCTTTTTATTGAATTTTCATTAAAATAAATTGAATTAAATATATGAATCATATAATGTTCCAAAGTAAAAGAAAAATTCATATGAATAGAGTTAAAAAAAAACATTTTTTTTCATGTGAACTAAACAATAAACATGAAATGTCCGAAACCAAAAGACCCGTACTTTAAGAAATTAAGACATGGCAAAGCAGTACAAATAAATCTGATAAATTTTCATAGAATAATGACAAATTAATATTTGTGTGAATGAAAAGACAATATAAAGTTACCAAATGCGTTCATTAGCAAACATCTTGCCCCTATCAGTTTAAGAATAAATTCTTTTTTAGTAGCATCTAAAGATGAAATATACAGGGACCACCTGCATTTAACTTTATTTCTCTGAATAGAATCATCCATCCTAAATCTAATTACCTCACGCATACATAAATTATGTAAATATGAGAGCGCATCTTTCAAAGAAGGGGTTTTATCCCTAATCCAACACAAAAATATAGACTTTCGAGTAGCCGCCATAACCAGCCAACAAAAAGACAATATTTCATCTATAACCTTTCTAGAAGAGCTATTACGAGATAGCTGAAATGAATCCTTGAGATCTAATAATGCATATTGAGGTTTCAATATTATGTCTAAATTAACCACTTCTTTAATGTAACGTATAATTTTTCCCATAAAGTTGTAATAAATGGACATGCCCAAATATAATGGAAAAATCAACATTTTGCTCTTTGCATTTCGGACAATAAGAAACCTTCTGAAAATCTTTATTTCCTTGAAATAATTGTCCATAACCCAGGTGAATGAATCTAAATTGCTGATCTCTCCAACTCTCAGAAAGTATACTCTCTTTCTAAAATTCTGAAACGATTTCAGAAGATCCTTGGAAGAAATGCTTATCCCTAAAAACACAGACCATTTTTTACTCGAATTATCAAGTGGATCAAAATCGTTGGACATAGGGGCAAATTCACTAAGGTGCGAAGCGCCGAACGCTAGCGTTAATTCGCTAGCGTTTGGCATTTTCGCTACTGCGCAAATTCGACGAACGCTGGCGTAGTTTCGCTAGTGTTACTTCGCAACCTTACGCCAGGCGAATTTTCGCTAGCGACGAAACTACGCAAATTCACTAACTTGCGCAGTGTACTGAACGCTACCTTTTACGCTAGACTTCCTTCGCCACCTCAGACCTGGCGAAGCGCAATAGAGTAGATAGGGATTGTTTAAAAAAAAGTCAATTTTTTTTCTAAGTCCCAAAAAACGCTGGCGTGTTTTCTACATGATGGCTGATAGGCTGAAAAAGATCGAAAAATTTTTGGGGCTCCCCTTCCTCCCCCCTACATTTCCTGACTCATGGCAACTTACCTAGACAGTGGGCACATGTGTAGGGCAAAATTAAATTTTTATTTGCTGAATTTCGCGCCGTATGCAAATTAGCCTTCGCTAGCGTAACTTCGCTTTATATAGCGAATCAACGCTAGCGCAACTTCGCAAACTTACGCTACCCCTGTGCGCAACTTCGGATTTTAGTGAATTTGCGGAGCGCTGGCGAAACTACGCCTGGCGAAGTGCGGCGAAGTGCGGCGAAGTTGTGAAAGTTGTAGTGAATTTGCCCCATAGAGTTTAAAAGATGTGATGAGATCCATGAAATATTGTTTAATTTGAGATCTTCAGTTAATTGCGTCATTAAATAATAGAACTGATGATGTTTTAGTTGTGACTTTGTTTTGTTGTCAATTAGCTGAAATCCCTGCCTAATTTGCAAATAGCTTAACCTCTCTTTCTCTGAAAGACCATATTTTTCTTTAATTGTGTTCCAAGGATGAGGATCTCCTGAAACTGGATCAATAATATGACTAATTTGAAAGATACCAGACTTTCTCCACCTATAAGAGAATAGATTTCTTTCCTTTTTAGGAAAACCTCCTATAAAAAAGGAGATAGGAAAGGTGAAACATTAAAATTTAAGTTATTCTGTTTGCACAAAATTTTCCAAGTACTGGATGTATCTCTATAAATTGGGTTTCTCTTAAAGGACCAGTAACACTAAAAAATTTTGTATTAAAAAATCCATTCCCCCCCACGAATAATAGGTCTACCCTGCATAAAGTTTATTAAAATCAATACTTTATAAAAAAAATACTGTTTAATACAGTATATTTAATACAATAAAATACTGTTTGAATACTGTGGAACACTGAGCGCTGCCCCAGTGCTCTCTCCCATGCTAGCAGGTAGCTGACGACAAGCCTGAGGAAAATAAGAAGTCGACACCTCTGCCCTGCACCCAAGCCCAGAGTCCGCAGCAACTCTGACCCCAGCTCCGACAAGAGCCCTCAGTGTTCCACAGTCCTGCACTACGAGGTAAGCTGGGGGAAAAAAGGGGATCGCTGCCACTTCCCACAAAATCCTGCTTGTATGCTGTTTAATAGAATGGGCTGCTATCACAGTTGTAGCACTTAGCTTCCGGTTTTGGCAGAAGTCGGGTTAGGGGGAAGATGCAGAGCGCAGAGCTGCAGAGTGAGTCGCCTTATCGCCGTTTTGCAGTACACAGGAAGTAGTGTTTTCAAACAGTATTTTTTTAATAAAGTATTGATTTTAATAAACTTTATGCAGGGTAGACCTAAATTTTTTTTAGTGTTACTGGTCCTTTAATATCAATATGCTGCTCAGACCAACCTCTATGAAGAGAAGAAATAATATGTTCTTTTGAGTCTAAAAATAGCTCCAAATCTAGATTAGTAAATTTCTCTCTACCAGACAACCATTCCACAATGTATCTAATATTTGCAGAAACATTAAACTTCCTAAAATCTGGAACATTAAGTCCCCCTAAACATTTAGGTTTCCTAAGTTTAGATAAAGAAATTTTAGTTTTTTTGTTATGCCAAATAAAGTTACTTCGATCCATCTTCTGCACATCTGAGTGCTTTAACAATAATGGGAGATTTAGAATAGGAAATGCAAACTTTGGAAAAATCAGCATCTTAAATAATGCTATTCTTCCCATTAAATTCAATGGACTATCCATCCATTTTTTACAAAGAGTACTCATTATTTGAATTAATGGGGTATAATTCAATGAATATAATTTAGACAGATCAGAAGAGATGTGCAACCATAAGTATTTCAATTTACCAGAAGGAGATTTAATTTGAAGGTCAGCAAGTAATTGTCTTGGAATGACATTACCAATGCTCAAAATATCTGTTTTGCTAGAATTTATAAAATCCCCCGAAAAAGTTCTATAATAATCAAAAAAATTAAAAATGTGATAGCGTAGGATTACTCACGATTAAGAGAAGATCATCAGGATATGTTAATGATTTAATATGTTTGCCTCAATCATTAACCCTTGGAATAAATTAGAAGAATCTATAAATCTAATTAAAGGTTCCATAGAAATATTAAACAAGAGTGGAGATAAAGGACAACCCTGGCGGGTTCCTCTATACAGACCAAATGTTTCAGAAAGTTCTCCAACTGCCGCAGTTCTCACCTTAGAATTTGAATAGATGGAATTAAGCAGTCCAATAAATTGACCTCTAAGACCAAATTTGTCACAACATTCAGAAAGATATTTCAAGGAAACATTAGCAAAGGCCTTTTGGCATCAAGACTCAAAATTGAACATGGAATCATATATTTCTTAGCTTTATATATAACATTTAATAAAGTACATATATTTTTAACCCCAGTCCTATTTTTAACAAAACCATTTTGTTGACAAGAAATAATACTGGGTAATAATAATGATAATCTATCAGCTATTATTTTCGTTAATATCTTAAAGTCAATATTTATTAAAGAAATAGCTCTAAAAGAAGCAGGCTGTGAAAGGTCTTTACCTTCTTTTGGAATTAACTTTATATGAGAGACCAGACTAGAATCTAAGATTTTCCAATGACAATAAATTTCATTATACAGATCGGTCAAAAAGGGGGCTAATTCCATTTTCATATTTTTATAAAAGGGAGAAGTAAATCCATCAGGCCCTCCTGCTTTAAAATCATTAAGTGAATTTATGGTTGATAATACTTCTTGAGTAGTAATTGGTTGATTAAGCAAGACTAATTGTTCTTCCGAGAGTTTCGTAAAATTAAATTTCGAAAGAAAATAAAAGCTTTCAATTTCATTTGTTTGTGAAGGGGAGTAAATAGATTCAAAATAACATTTAAAGATATTAACTATATCTTTCAGAAGGTTAGTTAATTGACCTAAATGATTTCTAATCAATATTGGCTTATGAGAACTCCTGCTATTTTTAAACATATTAGCTAAGAATCTATTTGATTTATTATGCAAATTACTAAATTTAGCTTTGTAATAAGCCAACGAAGATTGATCTCTCAAATGAGTCCAGTATTTAAGTCTATCCAAAGATTCTTTATACTTCTCACTATGTTGTTTAGAGGGATGCATAATAAAATTTAAATAAGCCTTTTTCTGAGCTCTGGAATGGAAGATGAATTCTTTATTAATTTTTCTCATAAAATTAATTTTATAAGAAGTAATCTCTGCACGGATTACCGCCTTCCATGTATCCCATAATAATGGTAGATTAGGCTTCTCATCTTGATATTGCACATTCTCTTTAAGGAATAAATTCCATCTCTCTCTCAACTTAACATTAAACTCCGGCTTGTCTTTAAGGAAGATATGAAGATAAGGTATGACCAAGGAATATAGGATTTCGGTAAAGGGCCTAATTCTATCTCAATCAGAACCAGGGCGTGATCTGACAAATTAATACTGCCAATATTAGCTGATCTAGTTTTATTAAGTACATCAATTGATGAAAATAAATAGTCAATTCGAGTCCCTATCCCATGAGGATGAGAGAAAAAAGTAAAATCTCTTTCTGTTGGGTTCAACATTCTCCAAAGATCTACTAAATTTGTCTGGTTTTCAAAATTTGACAATAATTTAGATTTTCTAATAATTTTTTTTTGACTTTTCAGGAAAATGATCCACCGAAGTGAAACTTCGGGATAGAGCATCAGCTTTCCGATTCTTAGAGCCAGGGCGATAGGTCAAAACGAAGTTAAAGTGAGAAATGAAGAGGGCCCACCTTGCCTGTCGAGGATTCAACCTCTTGAGAGTTTGTATGAACTCTAAGTTTTTATGGTCAGTATAGATAGAGACCGGGATCGAAGATCCTTCAAGAAAGTGACGCCACTCCTCGAGAGCAAGCTTGACTGTCAAGAGTTCACGATTCCCAAGATCGTAATTCTGCTCTGCAGCAGAGATTTTTTTGGAGAAATAAGCACAAGCATGTAATTTCCCATCAGCAGGATGTCGTTGGGACAAGATAGCGCCGGCTCCAACCTCGGATGCGTCCACTTCAATGAAGAAAGGTACCACAGGATCAGGATGATGAAGGACAGAGGCGGAGGTTAAAGCATCCTTCAGGGACTGGAATGCTTCTAAAGCGGAAGGAGGCCATGAGTTGGGTTTACCCCCTTTTCGGATGAGAGCAAGAATAGGAGCAATACGAGTGGAGAACCCCTTGATGAACTGTCGGTAGTAGTTCGCAAATTTGATGAATCTTTGTATCGCGTTGGTGCTCAAAGAAAGGGGCAACTCCTGGATCGCAGAGACTTTGGCAGGATCCATCTCAAAACCCTCTGGAGAAATAATAAAACCGAGGAAAGGAATCTTGCCCACTTCGAAGACACACTTCTCAATCTTGGCAAAGAGGGAGTTCTACCTCAAATGAGAGAGTACCTCCTTCACCTGATAGCGATGACTTTCCAAGTCTTTGGAGAATATTAAGATGTCGTCAAGGTACACGACCACGAATCTCCCTAAGAGATCCCAGAAGATGTCGTTCACAAACTCCTGGAAGACGACGGGGGCGTTGCAGAGGCCAAAAGGCATCACAAGGTATTAGTAGTGCCCATCCAGAGTGTTGAACACCGTCTTCCATTCATCTCCTTCACGGATGCGGATAAGGAAGTCCCGCATAGATCCAACTTGGTGAAGATCTTAGCCCCTTTCAGTTGGTCAAAGAGTTCAGTGATCAGAGGCAAAGGGTATCGATTATTAACCGTAATTTTGTTAAGTCCTAAGTAATCTATGCAAGGATGCAGACCACCATCCTTCTTCTCCATGAAGAAGAAACCAGTTCCTGCCGGAGAGGTAGAAGGACGAATAAATCCCCGCTGGAGATTCTCCTGGATATATTCTTTCATGGTGGAGGTTTCCGCAGGAGAAAGGGGATAGGTGCGACCCCTAGGGGGCATAGTCCCAGGAAGGAGATCGACGGGACAGTCGTATTGGCGGGGAGACAATGTTCTTGACAGAATGGACTCCAATGAGAGATCTGCCCCTCAATGAGGGGTTATGTAGGCGAAGCCAGGGTAAACCCAAGACGACAGGAACAAAAGGGCAGGAAATAATCAGGAACGATAACTTTTCTTTATGTAAAATCCTAACCTGCACAAGCAATTCTCCTGTCGTCATGGAGATAATCTCGGATGTTAATGGCCTGTCGTCTATTGCTGTAACCCGCAGAGGAGCCAATGGATATAAAGGAACATTCATATACTTAGCAAAAAGAGCGTCCATGAAGTTCCCTGCAGCCCACGGAATCAAGAAAGACAGAGCCGACGATCGTCTTAGTGGTCAAACGAATCTGTAATGGCAGAAGAAACCTGTGAGAGTTTTCTTGGGATTTTGGAGAAATGCCACCCACATATGACTTCCCAAGTTTACCTCGAAGAGGAGAACCATTAGGCTTCACAGGGCAGGAATTGGCAAAATGAGACTGACCCCCACAATACAGACATAGTCCTGCCGAACGCCTCCGGAGCTTTTTCTGTTCAGAGAGACGTGCCCTTCCAATTTGCATAGGTTCCTCCGGAGGAACAACATAAGGCTGCTGGGGTGACGGCGGTAGCAGGGGGCTTTGGAAACGGGGAGCCAACGTAGGTTGGAATCTCTTGATACGGTCCTTATCTGCCTGATGCTCTCTTTGCCGAGTGTCCACCTTGACAGCCAAAGCAATAAGGTCTTCCAGCAGTGTAGGCAATTCACGGGAGACCAGATCGTCTTTAAGGTGGATAGAGAGCCCATTGTAGAAGGCAGCATGGTAGGCTTTGTTGTTCCAACCAGTCTCTGCAGCAAGCATACAGAATTCAATAGCATATTCAGCAACGCTGCGACTCCCCTGGCGAATCTGAAACAGCCGAGAAGAAGCGTTCGTCACCCGACCAGGAGCATCAAAAACAGTCCGAAATTCCTGTAGGAATGCCTTGGCATCATCAATTAGAGGAGACTCCTTTTCCCAGTGCGGAGATACCCATTTGAGCTCTTTCCCAGCCAGACGAGTAATTACAAAACCCACTTTGGCTCGCTCGGACTCAAATTGTGTGGGTTGCAGAACAAACTGGATCTGGCACTGGTTCACAAAACCACGACATGCTTGGGGATCTCCACTATAGAGAGGAGGAGTGACTGGAACTGGCGTTGGTGGCGTGGATAACTTTTCCAGAATCGCCTCCAATGCATGTCCGAAATGGGATTGCTGAGCCTCGTAAGCCTCCATACGAGAATGCAGACCACGAAAGGCCCTGCCGAAATCAGACTGTGCTTCCTCTGATGGGTTCATGGCCCAAGTATAATGTCAGGGGGCCTATTGGCTCCCCCCAGGGAGGAAGCTTAGGGTAGAAGTCCAAGTTCGAGGTATATGAAAAGGGTAGGGCGAAATCCCATCCACCAACTTCAATTGTTTTAATTTTGAGATTGAATTATTTAAATTTTGTCATAAATTGAATTTACTTAGGGAACACAATCACAATGTATCGTCGCTACAGTTAATGGGAATTGACCAGATAACCTTCTCCATGGGTGGTGTAGACAAGAATACTCTATTATTAAGGAGGGAGGCAGAATGGATATTTCATTTGAATACAGTAACATCGTCGGGACTAAACGATATGCTAAACTTATCTTGCTTCCTACGATTAGATGAAAAACTGCTCAATAAAGCACTATCACTTGCTCAGACTCAGTACACGCCCGAATTATCTGATGTGCGGACGATGTGTAAGTATATGTCTCTATACACATGCAATAATTGTTGAATTAATTTCTCTTCTTTCTTTTTCTTTTTTTTATAATTTTTTTCTCTTATTGTTTTTTCATGGATCTATTTAGCAGTCCTTGGAAGCCTAAATTAGCTATACAGTTTTGCAGATAACGTGTCCCCTTTTTTAGTCCCTGAGTCCCTATCTAGTGGCCATTATAATAACCTCTTGAATTTATATTATGGTGTTTCGGAATGCTTAGTAGCTATTTATCTATTGGAGGATGTTCTTTCGACATAGATGGTGTAAAACAGATGTTATATAATTCGTTGTAGGTGGATGATATTAAAGATAAAGTGCTGAAACGCATGTGCATTCCAAATGCGAGTCCTCAATGTACTTAGAGGTTGAATGACAGGAAGTGACGCATATCTTCTATTTCAGACCATTATTAGGATGCAGCATTACCATTGCGCTGTTTACAGATATTTGATTCGCTGCTGAGACTTTATTCTATATAGCCAGGCTTGGACGCTATGCTGGAATGCATTTGCGTTCCAATCCACTACCCAGAAGATGCTGCCTTGCTTCTCTGTTACCAGGGGAAGCAGAAGTGATGTCAGAAGCTGTATTTTCGTCGAGGAAACACACAGCTTGGGGTATAAAACCTCCATGGACAGTAATGCTCTTTCTGCTTTTTTGTTTGTTTATTTGTACCCGAGGAAGACCCTTATGGTCGAAACGCGTTGGGATCACCAATATATTATTTATTATTATTTTTTTGTATAATTTTTGTAATTTTTCTTCTTTTTTTGTAATAAATGTACTAATTTTTTTCTAAATTGTGTGTGCTATCCATTACTCTTAATTCTTTGCCTGATGGTGGCAGATCTATTTTTTGTTCAGGTTCTGGGAACCAAAATGTTAGGAAGCAAATTATTAAATAACAAGTATAAACGCATTTATTTTTTTAAACATTAGTTCAACATTTTTTGAAAAATTATTACAGCATTGCTTTAAGTTTATCTGAGGTATGAATAAATTCACTTGCACACAGGAATTGCGATAGCAGGGCAAGCCCTTGCAATTTTATTAAAGGGGACACCCCCCTTTGTCAAGCATAGTGCAAACGTGGTACAGACATCATTTAAAGGGTGTTCAATTAAACCAAAATGATCATATAATTAACAGTAATTGTAGTGAAAGATTATAGTCCATAAAGACCAATAGAAATTAGTTGCAGTTGATAGTCGCATATCCATTGTGGTAGATTCGTGTAGTGTGATCATTTTAAATTTGAAAAGTACCTAAGGCAGGAAATTAACAAAATACCAAGAAACAAATTGGCAACAAACATAACAATCTAAATAGATAAATGTTAAAAAAAAGGTATCAAATATTTATGATAACCCTGCATATAAAGGAAAGGGAAAAAGGAAACATTACCTGTCCCTGGAGGGTAATCAAACAAAGCTTGTTATATGAAAGTAAGAGGAATACAATTAGCAATTACTTATTGTATTGTTTCATAAAAAACAGGACATGTTGTACTCCTCATTAAGACCCTTGGGGGATCGGGTTTGTAGTAACCAGATCCAGTAGCACTCCTTCTGTAAAAGTAACCTTTTAGTATCTTGCCCTTGTTTGGTTGCTACTCTTTCTAAAACCTGCCAACGGAGTTGCGCCACCTAGTGGCTGTGTGTGAAAAAATGTTTGGATAGAAGAGTTTCTCGTTTTGTTTTCCCCGTCTCTTTTTCTCTATTTTTCTCTTTAGTCTCAATAGGGGTCAGGGATGTTGCCGGCGGTTGATAATTCCTTATTGTAGATTTGTGCTCATACAACCTGTTTTAAATGGGTTTGTTGCCTGGCCTACGTAAGCCAGACAGCAAGGACATTTCAAACGATAAATAACTTTACTGTTGTCACAGGTAAAAAAACATTTAGTAGGATGTTTCGAACCTTGTAGTGGGTATGTAACATGTTCACCAGAGATGATGCCTTTGCCCGCAGTTCCTGCATGGAAAAGTGCTGTGTGATTTAATGGGCAATTGACTATCCAATTTGCGTTTTGGACTAGTTTTAACTAGGTCACCGACACTTTTTCCCCGTCTGCAAGAGAAAAGTGGGGGATTTTGAAAAAACTGGTTATACTTAGAATCTGTGCTCAGAAGACCCCAATATTTCAAAATTATTTTTCTGCAGACCTTAGAGTTCAAATCAAAGGAAGAAATAAAAGGTATTCTTAGGGTTTTATTCGGGTTCATAACCCTTTTCCAAGCAATTGTTGCCTGGGAATAGACCGCACCTCCTCCCTATGACTTTTTAGGTTACTCTCATCTCCCTTATCCCAGAAAGTTTTCTACCATCTGTGTAGAGGTGTTGTCATAGAATTCATCTGTAGATGCTATGCGCCTGACACGTAACAACTGACTTTGGGGCAGACCCTTAAACAGACCTGGTGGATTGTATGATGTGAGTTTCAATAGATTGTTTCTATCTGTGGGCTTTGTGTAGACTGAGGTTGTAAATTTGTGCCCTGTGTAATTAATGCTTACATCTAAAAAATGTAACTCCGTGCAACTGACCTCAACCAGGAACTCATTCAACCTATCCAATGTACCGGACCATAGGAAGAATGTATCGTCCAAAAAATAAAAGTATTTTCAAAATAGTCCATGAAAATGTTGGCATATGCAGGTGCCATGTTAGCACCCATGGCACAGCCCTGTAACTGTAAATAAAACTCAACCTTGAAGTGAAAACCATTTTTCAGCAGGACATTTTCAAGAAGATTGCAAACTAAATTAATTGTGTGATTCCTTAGGGACAAGTACTAACGAATGCATTCAATTCCCTCGTCATGGGGTATAGATGTGAAAAGGTCTTTGACATCCAGGGAACATAAGAAAAATTCACCTGTTGGTATAGTTATGTTTGCCAGCCTATTGAGAAATTCCATGGTGTCAGTAAGACAGGGTTTTAACCATGGCAATATTTCTTGTAGATATGTGTCTATAGAAATAGCCAATGGTTGCCAAATATACCCAACAACAATTGGCCATCGGGGAGGATTGATGAGCTTCTTATAAATCTTAGGGAGAAAGTACACATGAGGGGCCTTGGGATGTTCAGAAGTAACTGCGCAACCTCATCTGTAATAAGCCCTTCCATTATGGCAGAATTTAATAAAATGTTGACTTCATTTTTGTATTTCCAGGTGAGGTCCCCATTAAGTGTTTTATAATGGGCTGTATTATTTAATTGGCGTTTAGCCTCCAAATCATAATCAGTAGTATTTAAAACTACTATCCCTCCACCCTTGTCCACTTGGGTAATGGTTACTAGAGTGTTCTCTTGCAAGGTTTTCAAAGCTACTTTTTCATCTAGGGAAATATTCTTGTGTATAGGCTTAGATTTTTGTTGAAAGATTTATTAAATTCCAACATGACTATCGACTCAAAGGCCTCAATGCAGGGGTAATTACCTGGGGGACAAATTTACTCCTGGACCCCAACTTGTACTTGAGGGATGACAAGCTAGGATCCAAGGTACTGCGGTTAGCTTTATCTGAAAAATATGCTTTGGGCTTTAGTGACCTTATAAAGCGAAACCAGTCAATATAAAAAGAGAAAGCTGGCACCGTAAATGCAGGGACAACATTTAGCCCTTTTTCTAGTACTGAAGATTCCGCCTTAGAGAGTTTGTATTTTGCCAAAACATTATTCACTTTCTTCCTACTGGTTCACGACTGGCCTGCTTACACATCATACCATCCACCAGGTCTGTTAAAGGGGTCTGCCTCGAAGTCAGATGTTACATGTCAGGCGCATAGCATCTACAGATGAGTAACCTACAAAGTCATAGGGAGGAGGAGCAGTCTATTCCCAGGCAACAATTGCTTGGAAAAAATGTTATGAACCCTAAGAAAAGCCCTAAGAATATCTTTTATTTCTTCCTTTGATTCGAACTCTAAGGTCTGCGGAAAAATTATTTTGAAATATTGGGGTCTTTTGAGCACAAATTCTAAGTACGGCCAGTTTTTTGAAACCCCCACACTTTTCTCTTACAGACGGGAAAAAAGTGTCAGTGACCTAGTTAAAACTAGGACAAAACGCAAATTGGATAGTCAATTGGCCATTAAATCACACAGCACTTTTCCATGCAGGAGCTGCGGGCATTGCAACGGCATCATCTCTGGCGAACATGTTACACACCCACTACAAGGTTCAAAACATCCTACTTAAGGTTTTTTTTACCTGTGACAACAGCAATGTTATTTATTGTTTGAAATGTCCTTGCGGGCTGGCTTACGTAGGCCAGACAACCAGACCCATTAAAACGGTTGTATGAGCACAAATCTACAATAAGGAATTATCAACCGCCTGCAACATCCCTGACCCCTATTGAGACTAAAGAGACAAATAGAGAAAAAGAGAGGGGGGAAAAAAAATGAGAAACTCTTCTAGCCAAACATTGTTTCACACACAGCCACCAGATGGCGCAAATCCATTGGCAGGTTTTAGAAAAAATAGCAACCAAACAAGGACAAGATACTAAAAGGTTAATTTTACAGAGGGAGTGCTACTGGATCTGGTTGCTACAAACCAGATCCCCCAAGGGTCTTAATGAGGAGTACAACCTGTCCTGTTTTTTATGAAACAATACAATACACTAAGTAGTTGCTAATTTTATTCCTCTTCCTTTCAGATAAAAAAGCTTTGTTTGATTACCATCCAGGGACAGGTAATGTTTCCTTTTTCCCTTCCCCTTATATGCAGGATTATCATATGTCTAAGTATTTGATACCTTTTTTTAACATTTATCTATTTAGATTGTTATGTTTGTTGACAATTTGTTTCTTGGTATTTTGTTCATTTCCTTCTTTAGGTACTTTGTTTCAAATTTAAAATGATCACACTACACAAATCTACCACAATGGATATGCGACTATGAACTTTATCTGACTTATTTCTATTGGTCTTTATAGACTATAATCTTTCACTAAAATTATTGTTACTCATATGCCAATTTTGGTTTAATTGAACACCCTTTAAATTATGTTTGTACCACATTTGCATTATGCTTGACAAAGGGGCGTGTCCCTGAAACGTTGCACCACTGCATTAAGAAAATTGCAAGGACTTGCCCTGCTATCTCAATTCCTGTGTGCCAGTGAATTTCTTCATACCTTGGATGTGAGCACCACGATAAGACTTCAGGGTTTGTGAGGTGTCTGTTTTTTTCTAACCTTGCTTTTAAGTTTATCTGATCAGGCCACAATCCCTTTACTAGAGCAACACATGGAGAAGAAAGTTACTTAGCCTGAAAAAATCATGCTTTCAGGCTATTTACCTTACAAATCATCAATCTCAGACCCCTTACTGAATCACTCCTATCTTCCTGCTTCTCCTTGCAGCACCCCTTTGTGAAGGCATTCTTTCCTGCAAAGCTCCCCAGGGTGGTGACTTCAAAAGCTCACTGTAGGAAGTTCACCCCCTAAACAGAAAAACAAAACAGGACAGACAACTGCTGCTCCAAAACAAAGGATGGAAAGATATCTCCAGCTTCTCCAGACATATTAGATAATTGATTGTATTGAAAAAGAACCCGTCTTCTGAAATAGTGTTTTCCAACTTCTGTGATTTTGAGGGCTAGAATTTGTTTGGCCTACGTGGTGGAGGGCCGATAATGGAAGCTAGTATTGACCACTCCCAGTTTTTAAACAATACCCACTTTGAACTCCACCCATGTTATCACGAGAACTTTTAAGATCATATCCATATTAATGGTGATAGCACACCAAAAAAGCTAATGGCTGGTGTCCATTGCAGGGATATCACCCATCACTCATATGTAATAAAAACGTTTATCAGGCTTTATACAAACCATGAGGTCACCATGGCAGGAAACTTCATTTTTAATTAAAACCAATCATGGAAAATAACTGGCAAAAGCTACAAATATCCTGTTAACTATTCACCAGGTGAGGGTAGTATTTGTTTTCATATTTCTGTTCTCTTCACTCACTCCTGGCTCTGATTTTCGAAACTATGTATGACAAGTCAATTCTCCAGGTATGTTCATCAGCAGGCACCTGATACATTGTTTTCAAAGTTAGAGCTAGTCATGCAGTCAACAGAAAGGGTCAGACAGTGTTTTCAGTAGTAACTAAATTTACAAGTAACGATTACATGTAAAAAATGTGATGCTTAGAATTTTTTTTATTATGCAACAACAGTTTTTGGCATACCCTGCTACAGTACTTGCAGAGGGCACCTTCTGCTTATTGCACCTAGAAACACAAGTAACTTTCACCTAATGAATTACATGCTAATGTTGTTTCCATTCACATTCCAGTCTCTTATTCAGATCAATGCATGGTTGCTAGGGTAATTTTGACCCTAGCAACCAGATTGCTGAAATTGCAAACTGGAGAGCTGCTGAATAAAAAGCTACATAATTCAAAAACCACATCACATCAACAAATAAAAAAATATAAAACCAATTGGAAATTATCTCAGAATATCACTCTCTTCATCATACTATTAGTTAACTCAAAGGTGATCAACCCCTTTAAGAGTCTAAATGTGGTAATGTAATTAAAATTCTAAATGTGTGTTTTCAAGCACTGTTTGCTGGTTGCTATGAGTTTTTAGGCAAGTAACAAACTTAAGACAATCTTAGGAGTTGAGAGATCATACTACATTTTTGGTAATACATCCATTTCAAATGAGCCCTATAGTATATGAACTACTGCTATACTTTTGTTCTGTACTGTAGGATAAGAGGTCACAACTATACTGGTAACTACAAAATAGTATTTTTTTAACCTATTAGTTGCAACCTGTTGCAAGGCAGGTCGAAAACTTACAGTCAATTGATAGAAAAAAGGTGTAGATGGTAGCTATCCAGAATAGAATTGAGTCTGAGTTGTTTGAGCCAAATATCTTATTCTTTGTCATGGTTTCACAATGTGTCCTTTGACTGCTGTTTGACTTCAACAAACTTCTGTGACTGTCTCCTTATATAAGATCAGAAAATAATATGTACAAAGCAGGGCTTCTGGAACAAAACAAAACAAAAAAATGCATTATTCTGGTATGCAACATACAAATCTAGATGCTGAAAAAACCTAGAGTAAATAACGATCAAATATATGTTAAATAAGGTCAAAGTGCCAACATACTATGAAATTCTGTAAAATAGAAGATTGTATACACCAAACATAGAGATAACATAAATACAGCCAATAACCAATATAAACCCTATAGTTTGACAAAAGAGGATATATGCAGACAATATAAAAGGAGCCCAGGACAAAGCTTTAAGGAACCCCAACAAAGAGAGAGAGGTAAGGGAGAACTTGACACTCCATTGGTGGAGATAATTATCTGAGAGGTAAGAGGAAAACCAGGACAGTGTCACTGGGGTCAAGAGAAAGGAGTTTCTGGAGGAGGACGAGAGGGTGATCAACAGTGTCAAAAGTTGCTGAGAAAGTATTAGTAGTAGGAAGTAATGGTTGGCTTTAGCTGATTTTTTGTTAGTAAGGATAGAGCAGTTTCAGTGGGGTGTTGTGAACTAAAGCCAGATTGTAGTGGGTACAGCAGGTTATGATCAGAGAGGAATAGCATCAGTTGGTTCTATATTAAGCACTGAAGTAGTTCAGACATAAAACGAAACAGAGAGGGGCTACCAAGGTTGGAGGGATCAAGAGACTTTTTTTCTGAATGGGGTGATGCATGCATGTTTTAGTGGGAAGGTAAATATTCCAGTTGAGAGAGAAAGAGTAAATGGATGGGTTAAGCTTTGATAAATGTTAGGATTGTGGAGAAGTTTATGAGGAATGGAATCAAGATGGCAGGTAATCAGATGCTGGGAAAGAAGTGACATGGAGAAGGAGCACAGAAGAGACTGGGGAATGCTGAGGAAGGGAGGCAAATGGCTAGGAAGATTTTATTGAGCAATGTCATTTTTGTTTTTGAAATATTCAGTAATATTTTGAGAAATGACTGAATGGTTGGTGAAGGGGAGGGCAGTGAATTAGAGGTAGAGAAAATTGTACAGGTTTTTTAGATTCATTAAATGTGACTTTTTAGTGAATAAATAAGGTGAGTGAAGTAGGTTTGTCGGGCTAGGCAAAGCCTGATATTATAGTAAAATAGTGCAGATGTGTACCTGAGGGGAAAGATCAGAGAGCAGAAAAGGGGAGTTAAGCTGACAATACAAAGGCAGATTTAAGATGACAATTTGGACCCTCCATACTGAGTTGACAGCTTAACTACCCATGTATGGGTCCTCCTTGACAGAGATCTGCCTGAACATTGGCCAGTTATCTATTGGGCAAGTTTAGAAATCCTGTTGGGGCAAGAGCTGCATTGCTGCATTGATGCAGTCCCTTCCCAAGGCATTGACCATTGTTATGTTCCAAGCACAAAATAAAAGGCAAAAAGAAAGCCAAGCAGCAAGTTGCTGAATTTGGTGTAGAAGGATGGTGTATAATAACGGTCATATTTTTACATTAAGCACTTTGTATCCAATCCACTGGCCAGGCTTTCTTCATAACTGAAATTTTGCATATCCTTTATTAGCTAGGTCAATCTTTCCTGGATTTGCTTTATTGTGCCTTTTTAGTATTAAACATGAACTGCACTGCATAATCTATACCGGCAGTATCAGTTTTTGTAAAGGGAACAAATTATATCCCATTAAATACAAGACATTGTTTTTCTTCCCCTTGCTGCGTGGAAGAATTGACTAGCTCTGCATACTCTTGTGGGCAAACACATTTGATGCCCTCCCCTGAATGATTAATCAACAGGAATGCTATAAGAGATGAACCCCTCTTGACAGTCATATACACTAATACTGACATTGGAGCAGGCTTTAATATTCTACTGTAATTGATCCCTGAATTGACAGATCTCACCACTTCATTTATTGTAAGGCCTTACAATAAAGGGAGTGGTGAGAGCTGATCTTCTAGTCATACTTTGGCTCTGCACCAGACTGTTCTGTCACAAAGAAGTCCTTATAAGACATTGACCCAAAGTGTGTTACTGCTAAGTACTATTTCATAAAAAGTATTAAGTTATGTGCCATATTCTGCTAGTGTATCCACAAACACTCCATTGCTCGGTCAATCAAAAATGGAATGAAGTGTCAATCAACCACAGCAAATATTTTGCTGAGGAAAAAAATATTTAAAACAATTACCTTTCTAAATCTTAGTGCAAAGACCATTTAAAAATATATAAAGTATAAGAGAATATTTTAGCAGATGGTACCCCAGAATTTGGATTATTCTGTTTTTCTTAACAATGAACAATCAACTGAAGTCTTACAATTTGTCTGATAACAAATATGAAATAGCACTGTACACTATTTTGCCCATGATTTGGTCACTATGGATAGCAATGCCACATACCTGCTGTGATGAACAAAACAAAGAAGGTGGTGAATCTTTACAATAAGATGATATGAAGAAGTTCCCACACCATCTGTACAGTCTGGCGTATTATTGTAAAATACACTTTCTGAATGTGCTATGGATTATATACATAACATATATATATATATACCCCAATCCATGCCAATCAGAAATAAATGTGCATTGTTACTTTGTGGAGTTTTAGGGGTTTTTTTCAATGATCTACTGCTTCTGCTTTTAACATATTACACAAAGGACACGCTCTTTGAGGGGAACTATGTTCACCGACCAAAAACTTTTTTCAGTTCAGTTGTTGTCAGATTGTTCCCCAAACATATAGACACTTTTTTTCAAATGCTTTTCTTATATCTTTTACTGTTTTTCTAAAATGACAGTTTATTGTTAGGGTCTCTGGAATTTCAGTCTGGCAGCTCAGTAATCCAGATTCTAAACTCAGCAGCATCTGTGGAATGTTAGCAACTATCAATTGCTAGAACAGCTACCTTTCAGGGATTCTGCTCAGCAGGATCAAGGATAAGAAATGTATCAAATAAATGTATCAAATATGGGTTCCATTGTCTCATTTACCCATTAATTTAACATTGGCAATGCAAAAAAATAAACCCTTTTTGATTTTTTTTGCTGTGAAAACAACATATTTTGCTTCAACCTCCTTTAGTTAAGAAACTTGTTCCACTAAAATCCTGTTTCTTAACTTTGGAACTCCAGATGTTGGGATACAGCTCCCAGCATGCTTAACCCCTCAAATGTATGTTGAATACCACTGGAAGTTGTGATCTAGTTATGTGGGGCCCCATGGTTAAAACAGAATAAAAAATGAGCTACCTCTAAGGTTGTATTTCACTGGGAGAAAACCCTTACTAGAATTTGAAATTTATCTCTACATATAAAAGTGCAGTAACCAAAGTCTACAATGAGCTTCTGCTTCTATATTAAATAGATTTGTTCATATCATATTAATAATGTTTGAAATCTTTGCTGCTTGACAAACAGTTGCAGCTTATATATATGAACACTTGGACACATTTAAACTTGGGCAGTAATCCATAGAAACTAGTCAATGGTTAGCTTTTTTCAGCCTGCTGTAAGTTAAACAAGAAAAGCAAACAAGTGAGGACTGTGAAGTTGTGGAACACTCTCCTCAACCATGTTTTTGTTTCTTAAGCATTTTTCATTCTTAAAGGAACACTATACCACCCAAACAATGTAGGTCTCTATAAAAAGATATTGCATAAAACAACTCATATGTAAGACCCTGTTTCATGTAAATAAACCATTTTCATAATAATATACTTTTCTAGTAGTATGTGCCATTGGGTAATCATAAATAGAAAATTGCCATTTTAAAAAATAAGGGCCACCCCCTGAGATCATACGATTCACTGTGCACACAAACATACCAAACAATCTATACTTGTTAGGTCACATGAGCCAATTAACAGACAGAGTTGTGTCTTTTGCTTCAACACTTCTTCCTGTTACAGTTAGGGGCATATTTATCAAAGGTCGAATTTCAAATTTGAAAAGCTTTTAAATTCGAATTCAAAAAGACCAACGAAAATTAAGTTGAAGGTTTTTTTTGGCTGAATAGGTCAGTTTTTGATCGAATAGGTCCATAAGGACAATATTTACTTAAGTATATATACCAGTTTGGTAAGATTCTATAATATGCCACTTAATATGATATAAACTATCTAATGCTTAAGTATTCATTTTGGGGGTATAGTTCTCCTTTAAGCACTAGCATATTTTAACATAAATTAGCTGCAATCTTTCCATTCCCATTAATTGCTGCAGAAACTCAGCAAATTCTACTAGCCAAGTGTTTTAAATGCCAAATTGAATCATTTGAATTTCTATTTTTTTCACAAATCAATTTTTTTTTCTCTAAAATTCATGTTTTTTTCTATTTTGTTGTGAAGGGGTTTCACTTCACCATGGAATTGATTCTGCACCACTGTGGACGTCCAGGTCTTTTTGCGTTGCTAAGTTCACCAGTGCTTTCTTGGTGCTTAGTGCTTATTTCTTTCTCAGCATGTACCAAATAGGGATGTAGCGAACGTCGGAAAAAAAGTTCGCGAACATATTCGCGAACTTGCGCAAAAATGCGAGCGGTTCGCGAACGGTTCGCGAACCCCATAGACTTCAATGGGAAGGCGAACTTTAACATCTAAAAAAGACATTTCTGGCCAGAAAAATGATTTTAAAGTTGTTTAAAGGGTGCAACGACCTGGACAGTGGCATGCCAGAGGGGGATCAAGGGCAAAAATGTATCTGAAAAATCTGCCTGTGTGTGCTTGGAAGAGATAGTGTAGGGGGAGAGCTGTTAGTGATTTCAGGGACAGATGATAGTAAGTTTGCTGGCTAGTAATCTGCTTGATACTGCTCTGTATTGGAGGGACAGAAGTCTGCAGGGATTTGAGGGACATTTTAGCTTAGGTAGCTTTGCTGGCTAGTAATCTACTGTTCTCTTTAAACAACTGCCATACGTTGACCTTGTAGGCATTGTTTGCCCAGTTTTTTTGGACGCAGCCACTGAAGCACAGTTGCCAGAAAAAATATGCCATATAAATGCTGAAAATAGTAATTTTTCGCCATACGTTGACCTTGTAGACATTGTTTGCCCAGTATATTTTGGTTGCAGCCACTGAAGCACAGTTGCCAGAAAAAATATGCCATATAAATGCTGAAAATAGTCATTTTTTGCCATACGTTGACCTTGTAGGCATTGTTTGCCCAGTTTTTTTGGTCGCAGCCACTGAAGCACAGTTGCCAGAAAAAATATGCCATATAAATGCTGAAAATAGTAATTTTTTGCCATATACGTTGAGTCAACGTATGGCAAAAAATGACTATTTTCAGCATTTATATGGCATATTTTTTCTGGCCTCTGTGCTTCAGTGGCTGCGGCCAAAAAAACTGGGCAAACAATGCCTACAAGGTCAACGTCGTTGACCTTGTAGGCATTGTTTGCCCAGTTTTTTTGGCCGCAGCCACTGAAGCACAGAGGCCAGAAAAAATATGCCATATAAATGCTGAAAATAGTAATTTTTTTGGTCGCAGCCACTGAAGCACAGTTGCCAGAAAAATTATGCCATATAAATGCTGAAAATATAAATTTTTTTGGTTGCAGCCACTGAAGCACAGAGGCCAGAAAAATTATGCCATATAAATGCTGAAAATATAAATTTTTTTGGTTGCAGCCACTGAAGCACAGAGGCCAGAAAAATTATGCCATATAAATGCTGAAAATATGCATTTTTTTGGTTGCAGCCACTGAAGCACAGAGGCCAGAAAAATTATGCCATATAAATGCAGAAAATATGCATTTTTTTGGTCGCAGCCACTGAAGCACAGTTGCCAGAAAAATTATGCCATATAAATGCTGAAAATATAAATTTTTTTGGTTGCAGCCACTGAAGCACAGAGGCCAGAAAAATTATGCCATATAAATGCTGAAAATATAAATTTTTTTGGTTGCAGCCACTGAAGCACAGAGGCCAGAAAA